>NC_069503.1:438505455-438795455 GCF_027579735.1 Bombina bombina
TTTAGGTTCATATTCCACACTGTTTTTAAAAAACTCTTTGAGTTTTAGTTGACGTTGAAAACGGTGTAAATCTACACGTATATCAAGCAAATCAGTTTTTGGAGTGGGGATAAATGATAATCCCTTGTTAAGTAATGAAAGCTCAGCCTCAAACAAGATCCGTGAACTCAAATTATATACTATTGTTTCTTTTTTCGATTTGCAACTTTGTTTGGTATATATACACACACTCACCGGCCACTTTATTAGGTACACCTTGCTAGTACCGGGTTGGACCCCCTTTTGCCTTCAAAACTGCCTTTGTGGCATAGATTCAACAAGGTGTTGGAAACATTCCTCAAAAATCTTCGTCCATATTGACATGATAGCAATATCCCCCACACCATTACACCACCACCAACAGCCTGAACCGTTGATACAAGGCAGGATGGATCAATGCTTTGTTTATGCCAAATTCTGACCTTACCATCTGAATGTTGCAGCTGAAATCAAGACTCATAAGACCAGGCAATGTTTTTCCAATCTTCTATTGTCCAAGTTTGGTGAGCCTGTTCAAATTGTAGCCTCAGTTTCCTGTTCTTAGCTGACAGGAGTGGCACCCGGTGTGGTCTTCTGCTGCTGTAGCCCATCTGTTTCAAGGTTCGACATGTTGTGCATTCAGAGATGGAATTCTGCATACCTTGGTTGTAACGAGTGGTTATTTGAGTTACTGTTGCCTTTCTATCATCTCAAAACAGTCTGCCCATTCTCCTCTGACCTCTGACATCAACAAGGCATTTTCGTCCACTGCCGCTCACTGCATACTTTCTCTTTTCGGACCATTCTCTGTAAACCCTAGAGATGGTTGTGCGTGAAAATCCCAGTAGATCAGCAGTTTTTTAAATACTGAGACCAGCCCGTCTGGCACCAACAACCATGCCACGTTCAAAGTGACTTAAAGGGACACTAAACCCAAATTTTTTCTTTACTGATTCAGATAGAGCATGACATTTTAAGCAACTTTATCATTTACTCCTATTATCAAATTTTCTTTATTCTATTTGTATCTTTATTTGAAATGCAAGAATGTAAGTTTAAATGCTGGCCCATTTTTGGTGAACAATCTGGGTTGTCCTTGCTGATTGGTGGATAAATTCTTCCACCAATAAAAAAGCGCTGTCCAAAGTCTGAACCAAGAAAAAAGCTTAGATGCCTTCTTTTTCAGATAAAGATTGCAAGAGAACGAAGAAAACTTAATAGGAGTAAATTAGAAAGTTGCTTAAAATTGCATGCTCTATCTGAATGACAGTGTCCCTTTAAATCCCCTTTCTTCCCCATTAGATGCTCAATTTGAACTTCAGCAAGTCGTCTTCACCACGTCTAGATGCCTAAATCTGTTGAGTTACTGCCATGTGAATGGCTGATTAGCAATTTGTGTTACCAAGCAATTGAACAGGTGTACCTAATAAAGTGGCCGGTGAGTGAATATACAGTATATACATACATAAATATACATATTTAGACATGTGTATATATGTATCCCTATGTTAAAGACCTTTGCAGTCCTTTTATTTCTCTAACACCTGAGACCTCATATATTTGAGCCCTTATAACATTTTTATGCAGTATTTTTTTAAAATAATTTTAATAAACAGTGTTATTATGAGGGTAACTATACTTTTAAATATATTTTTGATATGTTTTGTGCAACTTTTTGTCTCGCGTTACAGTTACCAGAGCTCTGAAGTCACAATATCCCGATGCATGTTAAATTCAATTGAGCTTAAGTGAATGTATTTACTTTCAATGGTAATATAAAAACAACAATCCACAATTTAACCCTTATCGCTCACGCACAGAAGTTAGCGCGCCACTTGTAATCTGGCCCTAAGTATTTACAAATAAATGAAAAGCTACTTGTTGTTATACTGTTTATCTGATATGCTAGAAGTTTCAGACTAAGCACTGGGTTGGGAAGATAATTTTGAGGAAAACTGATTTCATTGATAAGTTGTTCAGCTTTTGATCTATGCCCATTGAGGACTAGAATCTCAATTTATTGTGACTATTTTATTTGTTTGTTTTTTATCTGGAATTTTAAAATCCCTTCACTTTTACTTTTCTCTCATGAGATGTTAACTATAGCAGCTTTGGAAGCGCTAGCATCTTTTGTCACAACATCTTTTATTCCTTTATGACTGTATCACTTGCTAAACTCTCAGCATTTATTAAACCTATGAAAGCAGATTCTTTAGTTGTCAGTAATGTATATCAATTTCCTCACCCTGAAATAAGAAATGCAAGGAATTTACATTTATTTTTGTTCTGATAGAATTGTTCCTCAGCTATCTCAACAGTTCAGTAAATATGTAAATTGCACTGTAAATACAGAGCAATATCTGAAGAGAATACACAGCACAACTATAGTCCATACTAATTAGTTAATGGAAAACATTTTGAGGTGTTTAGAGGATTTTTGGAGATTTAGTAGCTAGAATGATTAAACACCAATGAAATGTTGATTCTGCATGAGTTTCCTAAAATTAAACAAACTTTCATCATCGTGGCACCTCAAGGAACGTTGTATATACCAGTGTTTTCCTACTCTACAAGATCCCCATAGTAGAACGCACACTTTTCCTGTTTATATAATTAAATATAGTATATTGCTACTTAAGAACAATGCAAGTGCATCTCAGATGCTTGGGGCTCCATGTACTGTACTAAGCAGCGTAAGCTGCTTTGGAGCCCTTGCAGGGAAGGTTCACACATGCAAGCCTGATTCCTGCAATGTAAGAAGCAGCGGTCATTAGACCACTGCTTCTTAGGGCTAGATTTATTAAAGCTGAGGCATACAGGGGCGCATATACACACCCCTGTACGCCTCAGCTCGCCTGTGGTGGGGCGAAATTACCCGCAGGTATTCGTCATTGAACACGAGCGCAATTTTGCGCTTGCGTGCAATCCCGCCCCCTGCCCGCGCACAGTCAATCACGCGCGGGCAGGAGCTGTCAATCTCCTCGGTCTGACTAGACCGAGGAGATTGAATTTCGCCATATTAGAGGTGGCGAAGAGGTTAGGGAAGCGGCGGTCTGGTGACCGCTACTTGATAAATGACGGCGAGCAAGTTCTTGTGAGAACTTGCAGCCGCAGGGCTTTAATAAATCTAGCCCTTACACTCTTTGCCACCTCTGAGGTGACTAAGAGAAATCACAGAGTCTCACTTGCTCTCGGTACTTGACAGTCCCTTCTCAGCGGAGTGTGTAATGATGCATAAGGACCAGCGGACAAACAAATCAGCTGCCCATATGCAGTGAAAGTATGCGTACAGCTTCTTAAAGGAAGAGTCAACACTGCATAATCAACAAATGCAAGATAACAAGACAATGCAATAGCACTTAGTCTGAACTTCAAATGAGTAGCAGATTTTTTTTCTGACAATTTTAAAAGTTATGTCTTTTTCCACTCCCCCTGTACCATGTGACAGCCAATCACAAATGCATACACGTACCATGTGACAGCAATCAGCCATTCACAAATGCATACACACTTATTCTTGTACATGCTCAGTAGGAGCTGGTGACTCAAAAAGTTTAAATATAAAAAGACTGTGCACATTTTGTTACTGGAAGTAAATTGGAAATATTAATGAAAGTTTAATTTGTAATTGAGTGTCCCTTTAAGTTGAGAAGCCATCTGCACGCCATTTAATACATGGGGCCCTTGGTTGCTCTCTCCGCTGTTCTTTGCCACCTTGACCTGACTATCCATCCTGTTTATTGATCTACATATGAAAGAAAGAAAGAAAGAAAGAAAGAAAGAAAGAAAGAAAGAAAGAAAGAAAGAAAAAGAAAAAGAAAAAGAAAGAAAGAGACTCTAGTCTTTTTAGTCAGCACCATGTGTACGTGCCAAGTGACCAGTGCTCATGCATGGCTGCTGATTGGTAGAGATGATCCATGCACAGTACAACCCCTCAGTATCCATATAATCTCAGTGGTTGTTACTAGACACATGCATGTGCCAATCTTGGTGTTAAAAAGGCTAAAGCAGCCTTTTTCATGTTATACCTATTATGTTCTTTTGGTCTTTGCCTGCACTATTGTTTCCTTGAAGCTATTACCTGCATATTGTATTCTGCTAGTCCTACATTGTTCTTGAGTGACAATTCTTCCTATCAGTGCAAGTTAGACTGTTCATACTACCAGCTCCTGTTAGCCATGCCAGCTTAAATATTGTATATGCCAACCATTATTATTATCATTGTTTATTTATGTTTTATGCATCACTATACAAAAGTACATTACAATCATAAGGGAGCAATACAGCTTACAATAAAATGTTATGTAAGACTATACAATGTATATGTTTTACTTACATTGCCAAACAAGCAAAAGGAGAGACGTGCCCTGGCCTTGAGCACAACCAAATGTAGATACACTTTATACAAAGTGAGCTACAATTAGAGAGGCTCTCAAACAATCTAAAGGAGAAATAAAATAAATAACACAGCAGGAGAGGGAAAAGAACTGTGTTACTATAACAATTATTTGTTGTTTGTTGGAGTAGAATACAGAAGAAGCAGTTATGTGATAAGATATGGTGAAAGATTCCTTGCAGTTTGGTGACATGACACTTGCACCTGTTTTCAATTTAAAGGAGAGGTTATATAAATGAGTAAGCAGTAGGGTGGGAAGTACTTGCTGAGATTTGCAGTGCAGCTGCAGGAAGGGTGTTTGTATTGTTTTGTAGTAGTGGAGTCTACCTGAGTTAGCCGTTTTAAGTAGAAGGGACAAATGTGTGAAGCAGACTTAGAGACAGAGATGGGAGGATGGGAATCTGATAGGGCAACAGAGTAAGTAAAAGGCAAAGTTTGTAAAATGGACCAAACAATTGTGTAAAGCATGTTCACACATTTCTTGATTTCACACAGGAGTCAGTAAGGTTACCTTGAAAAAAAGACGGATGCTTGCTGAGATTTGCAGTGCAGCTGTAGGAAGGAGGCTGTCTGTATTGTTTTGTAGAAGTGAAGTCTGTCTGTCTGTCAGAGTTAGCTGTTGTAAGAAGTGAAAAATATGTGAGCCTATGAAACTGTGTACTAGTGTGTTCAGCTAGCTCCCGGCAGTGCATTTTGTGCATATTGCTCTTTCAACAAAGTATACCAAGAGAATGAAGCAAATTTGATAATAAAAGTAAATGTAAAGTTGTTTAAGAACGTATTA
Source organism: Bombina bombina (assembly GCF_027579735.1). NCBI lineage: Eukaryota > Metazoa > Chordata > Amphibia > Anura > Bombinatoridae > Bombina > Bombina bombina. Next base: position 438,510,654 of record NC_069503.1, read on the forward strand.
TCTATCTGAGTCATGAAAGAAACATTTTGGGTTTCTTGTCCCTTTAAGTACAGAAACTTTAGAAAATGCATAGAAAATAAAATTTCAAGCTAAGAAAAGTGTGATATTATTTGAAGAAAAGAAATAGCTCTTAAACTCTAACAAATGTGTAACAGATTACCCAACTTTGTGACACATACCTCACCCCAGTATGACTCTGGATACACTTTTAAAACTAACTACTACATTATATATATGATCTCCTTTACTGCTTAATGCTTCAGCTTTATTGAGAAATGAACATATGTATATCATTCTAGATGCTAATAAATGAGCTTGCAGTAATGTGATACAAGAAAAATGATTGAAAGGATGGTGTGACAGCCATGACAGCTCCAGATGGGTATTAAAACATTCAATTTGAATTTTATGTTCTTATGACATATGAGGGAAGAAATAAAATAGTATTAACTTGTGTCAGTATCTTTTTAAAAAATTTCCTGGCAGAATCAGAACATATAACTCACAGCCTTTAACATGGTACAGACTGCTGTTTCCCAACCCCATGAGTAGCACTTACCCTTTAGAGGTATAATATTACTCCTAATTACCCCCTTACCACAACACACATATATTAGCCATTTAAATCACCTATAGTATTAATAAACAACATAGACACTACTGCACAACTTAGATCTTTACAGATCTGCTTTGAATCTATGAACCATAGCAAAAATATAGCAAAAATATGTAAGTAAGATATATTTTCCTAACATCCACTGTTCCTGATACAGCAAATACTTGAAAAATGTTATGAATCACAAAAATACAGACCATTATTCTTCTGCCTGGTTGGAAACAAAAAAACATATTTCAGTATATAGTAGGGAAATATAATTAATGATACCACCTCTCTGTATCTGATATAATCCTGCATACAGTGTAACTACTTTATTTATCTGTAACACACTTTACCCAAAGCATTTCACTGTCTGATATATAAAATTAGAATATAGACTATACATGTAGGTAACATCACTTTCCAATCTTCCATGCAGTCTATCATATACATGTATTTGAATACATCAGATTAAATAATATATAACTAACATATTGACCTATTATTTCAACCATAAGGATTGCATATCCCTGCTGAAGGCTGAGTGTCTTATAGAAGAGAGAGGAATGTGTGTGGCATTTTGTTCACAATTGGATGTGCAATGAAATAAACAAAACTATAAATAATTCAGTAATATCTACTAATAAATTGCATTAGGTAAACATATAAAAACCTTCATTTTTTACTATTTGTTAGTGTAAAAAAAACACTCAAAACACAAAGAATGTTATAATAAATACAAAAATCTTTTAGCATTAAAGTGTAGAGGGTTTTGTGAGCAAGCAGGTGCATGGGGATACTGACATATGCTTCTATGCCCTGTGTATCATACACTCAAACAATGGTTCAGTTTAGGCTAGGGGTTTTATTATTTTGGGGGGGCCTTTTTATATTGATAGGGCTATTAGATTATGAGTAATTAGTTTAAATATTTGATCATTTCTTTTTTATTTTGTGTAATTTAGTGTTTATTTTTTTTGTTATTTAGTTAATTGTATTTGATTAATGTAATTGTTTTAATTTTTGTGACATGTTAGGTTTTACTGTAAGACAGGTTAGGTTTTATTTTACAGGTAAATCTTTATTTATTTTAACTAGGTATTTAGTAAATAGTTAATAACTATTTAATAACTAATATACCTAGTCAAAATAAATACAAACTTACCTGTGAAATAAAAATAAAATATAAGCTAGATACAATATAACTATTAGTTATATTGTAGCTAGCTTAGGTTTTATTTTACAGGTAAGTATTTATTTAGTTTTAAATAGGAATAATTTAGGTAATAATTGTAATTTTTATTTGGAATTATTTTAATTATGTTAAAATTAGTGGGTGTTAGAGTTAGATTTAGGGTTAGGTTTAGGGGTTAATAACTTTAGTATAGTGGCGGCGACATTGGAGGCAGCAGATTAGGGGTTAATAAGTGTAGTTAGGTGTCGGTGATGTCAGAAGCGGCAGATTAGGGGTGTTTAAACTCGGGGTTTATGTTAGGGTGTTAGGTTTAACATAACAAATTTTTTCCCCATAGACATCAATGGGGCTGCGTTATGGAGCTTTACGCTCCGTGATTGCAGGTGTTAGGATTATTTTTAGCTGGCTCTCCCCATTGTTGTCTATGGGGAAATCTTGCACGAGCACGTAACAGCAGCTCAAAGCAGCGCTGGTATTTGTGTGCGATATGGAGCTCAATGCAGTCATATCACCCGCAAACGCCAGTTTTTTTTAAAACTCGTAATACCAGCGCTATAGGGAGTGAAATACCGCCAAAAATGCTGCGGTCGTTAATTTCCCTATAGCGCTCAAAACTCGTAATCTGGCTGTTTATTAGGTACTTTGCGATGTGGGGGTTGGCGGATTAGGGGTTAATACATTTTATTTAGTTATTGCGGTGGGGGGTGATATTGCTCATGCGTTAGGTGTTTGTTAATACTTCTAGGCAGTTATGGTAGTTTCATATTCAGCACAAGGCTTGCTGCGATTGCCTATGTGTGGCAAGGTGAAAATGGAGTAACATTTCTAAATTTTTGCCGGGTAAGTCCTTGTGCTGAATATGCAATACTGACTTGCGACGCCGGTTCTATGTTAGTTTATGGGAGTAAAAATAGCGGGCGACGGGTGAAATATATGTGCCACATTTATATGCGGCACCGTATATGCGATAGCAATATCTGACTAAAAATAGACAGCACCGGCTTTTGCGGGTGATGCCACATATGTAATCTCACCCATGGTGGTGATTACTAAATTAGTATCTTACCTGATGAACATAATCCTTTACCAGCTCTGTGAACAAACAATGTTTGAATGAGTTTGCTTAAAAGGACAGTCTACTTGAACATTTTTATTGTTTATAAAGATAGACAACACGGTTATTTTAATACACTTTTTGCCTCTGTGATTACCTTGTATCTAAGCCTTAGCAGACTGCTTCTGACAGACATGCAGTTGAGCCAATCAGTGCTGACTCCTAAATAGCTCCACGGGAGTGAGCGCAATGTTATCTATATGGCACACAGGAACAACTGTCAAAATGCAGTGACATAAGAAGTGGTTTTCAACTGTTTGGAAATCAGTTTAAACCTACCTAGGTTTAGCTTTCAAAAATGAATACCAAGAGAATAAAGCAAATTTGAAGATAAAAGTAAATTGGAAAGTTGTTTAAAATTGCATGCCCTATTTGAATGATGAAAGTTTATTTTTGTCTAGACTATCGCTTTAAAATATATGTATATTCTCTATGTGCACACTATAAACTGTCACTGAAACAGTCAAAACTTTTATTATAAGTATGTTTGCTAATACATTATAGTGAACAAATGCTTCTAAAGTGAAATGTGTTCATGTGTATTAGCGCTGCAGAATCTGTTGGCGCTCTACAAATAACCGATAATAATAATAATAATATTAATTTTGAATTGTATATCCCTTTAAGTAAATTTAAGAAAAATAGTCTAAAAGAAACTCTTCAGACAAATCCGAAATTAGCTTTTATCCTTCTATTACTATTGTGTCAAAGAGATCAGCCAGAGCTATGGCAAATCCATTACATGAAAAGCTCAACAAAAAGTCCTAAATCAAATGATGTTGTGAATAAATCAAGGGACAAAGGTGGTTATACTATTGTATGGAATAACATTAGATTTACAAAAGAACAGAATGACAATGTTCTGATACCCTGAATCATTCAACTATATGCATATTTTTTTTTTAATCATACTGTGGATTTTTTGTGTACTAAACTTATTACTGAAAATTGTTTGATATACTGTATCTGAATATAATTTATTCATATACATTTTTTACACTAAATGTATTATTTATTACTTTAAAACTAAGGTCCCAAAAGTGCCAACAAATTGATTTTTTTCTTCACTTTTTAATGCTTTCTTCAGCTTCTAGAAATGTTTATTGCAATAAGAGTTACCCTGTATGCATGAAAAAATAGGCAGATAAATAAATAGCTCTGAAAAGATACAACCACACAAGAGGGCCGCATAGTGTAAAATCTTCTAAACACCAAAATGATAGAAGATAGATACATTCAACTCACAAACACCAAGCACCTCCAGGTGCTTTGATCCACAGTCTGCGACTTTACAGTCTCCCAACCAAACTGAACCTCCAGACAATAAACTGACTCATAGATCCCTGTTTAAACAGCCTTCCATAAAGGGCCTGAAAACACATTGCTTGATTGTTGTTTTGTTTTTCATTTAATTTTTTTTTAATATTAAATTAATTTAATAAATAATCATTTGGACACAAGCTCCTTTTTTTTCACTGGTGTGTAACATTGTATAAATAAGTTGCCCAGGGGAAAGCATCAAGGTCCCAGTCTGTGGATCAAAGCACCTTGAGGTGCTTTGCGTTTGTGAGTTGAATTTATCATCTTTCAATAAGAGGTTGGCCAGACTTGTTTCCAAGGAGCTGTCTGAGTGATTTTGCACAATCCCCTTTTTTTTTTTTTTTTTCTTGCTATAAACTCAATTTTTGGAGTTTTGCGTAGAATGTTTCAGATTTGGCTTTTTTTTCCCTCCACTTTTTTTTTGTGTCCTACCAATACAAACAAAAGAAATAAACACGAGAATGCATAAATATTTGTATTTCCAGTGAAGTGGTGCATTATCTGACAGAAATGCAGGGGTGACAATATTTTTGGCCATGACTGTGTGTGTGTGCATGTATGTATATATACTGTATATATATATATTTTTATATATATATATATATATATATATATATATATATATATATATATATATATATATATATATATATATATATATATATATATATACAGGGAGTGCAGAATTATTAGGCAAGTTGTATTTTTGAGGATTAATTTTATTATTGAACAACAACCATGTTCTCAATGAACCCAAAAAACTCATTAATATCAAAGCTGAATAGTTTTGGAAGTAGTTTTTAGTTTGTTTTTAGTTATAGCTATTTTAGGGGGATATCTGTGTGTGCAGGTGACTATTACTGTGCATAATTATTAGGCAACTTAACAAAAAACAAATATATACCCATTTCAATTATTTATTTTTACCAGTGAAACCAATATAACATCTCAACATTCACAAATATACATTTCTGACATTCAAAAACAAAACAAAACCAAATCAGTGACCAATATAGCCACCTTTCTTTGCAAGGACACTCAAAAGCCTGCCATCCATGGATTCTGTCAGTGTTTTGATCTGTTCACCATCAACATTGCGTGCAGCAGCAACCACAGCCTCCCAGACACTGTTCAGAGAGGTGTACTGTTTTCCCTCCTTGGAAATCTCACATTTGATGATGGACCACAGGTTCTCAATGGGGTTCAGATCAGGTGAACAAGGAGGCCATGTCATTAGATTTTCTTCTTTTATACCCTTTCTTGCCAGCCACGCTGTGGAGTACTTGGACGCGTTTTTCTTGAAGGATGCAGACTTCTTCCTGTACCACTGCTTGAAGAAGGTGTCTTCCAGAAACTGGCAGTAGGACTGGGAGTTGAGCTTGACTCCATCCTCAACCCGAAAAGGCCCCACAAGCTCATCTTTGATGATACCAGCCCAAACCAGTACTCCACCTCCACCTTGCTGGCATCTGAGTCGGACTGGAGCTCTCTGCCCTTTACCAATCCAGCCACGGGCCCATCCATCTGGCCCATCAAGACTCACTCTCATTTCATCAGTCCATAAAACCTTAGAAAAATCAGTCTTGAGATATTTCTTGGCCCAGTCTTGACGTTTCAGCTTGTGTGTCTTGTTCAGTGGTGGTCGTCTTTCAGCCTTTCTTACCTTGGCCATGTTTCTGAGTATTGCACACCTTGTGCTTTTGGGCACTCCAGTGATGTTGCAGCTCTGAAATATGGCCAAACTGGTGGCAAGTGGCATCTTGGCAGCTGCACGCTTGACTTTTCTCAGTTCATGGGCAGTTATTTTGCGCCTTGGTCTTTCCACACGCTTCTTGCGACCCTGTTGACTATTTTGAATGAAACGCTTGATTGTTCGATGATCATGCTTCAGAAGCTTTGCAATTTTAAGAGTGCTGCATCCCTCTGCAAGATATCTCACTATTTTTGACTTTTCTGAGCCTGTCAAGTCCTTCTTTTGACCCATTTTGCCAAAGGAAAGGAAGTTGCCTAATAATTATGCACACCTGATATAGGGTGTTGATGTCATTAGACCACACCCCTTCTCATTACAGAGATGCACATCACCTAATATGCTTAATCGGTAGTAGGCTTTCGAGCCTATACAGCTTGGAGTAAGACAACATGCATAAAGAGGATGATGTGGTCAAAATACTCATTTGCCTAATAATTCTGCACTCCCTGTATATATGAGGTATTCCAATATAATAATATGTCAAATACATACGTACATTATACATTTCTCACAGCTGATCTGTATATTATGTATTATAAAAATATATATTGTTGGTCACTGGTTTACTGTATTTCTTTATGCAAAGTATTTATCTAAAATATATTCAATTAATTACAAAATATGATTTTTTTTTTGTTCATGTAAAGCTTAAGGGGTCAATTTATCAAGCTTCGTACGGAGCTTAATGCCCCGTGTTTCTGCCGTTGGGTGCTGGTGGTTTAGGGGTTAATAGGTTTATTTAGTGATAGTGATGTGGGAGGCCAGAGGTTTAGAGGTTAATAACTTTATTTAGTGGCGGCGATGTCGGGGAGCAGCAGAATAGGGGTTAATATATTTATTATAGTGTGGGCAATGTTGGGGTGCGGGGGAATAGGGTTTAATAACTTTAGTATAGTGGCAACGATGTCAGGGAGCGGCGGAATAAGGGTTGATAAATTTTATTAATGGCGGTGATATCGGGAGCGGCAGATTAAGGGTTAATAACTTTAATATAGTATTTGCGATGCAGGAGGGCATCAGTTTAGGGGTTAATAGGTAGTTTATGGGTGTTTAGTGTACTTTGTAACACTTTAGTTATGAGTTTTATGTAACACTTTTGTTGCGTAAAACTCATAACAACTGCTCTCAGATGGCGGTACGGAACTTGTCGTTATAGGGTGTAACGCAAGCTTTTTAGCATCACTGCAAAACTTGTAATGGCAGCGCTATGGAAATCCCATGCAAAAACTTAATTTTTTCGAGTGAGGGACTGACGTTGCGTTACAGGCTAAAAGACTTGCGGTACATTTATACCGACAAGACTCGTAATGGCTGAATTGCTGTTTTAACTCTGAAATAGCCATTTTTTCAGAGTTAAAGGGACACTGAACCCACATTTTTCATTTTGTGATTTAGATAGAGCATGACATTTTAAGCAACTTCTAATTTACTCCTATTATCAAATTTTCTTCATTCTCTTGGTATCTTTATTTGAAATGCAAGAATGTATGTTTAGATGCCGGCCCATTTTTGGTGAACAACCTGGGTTGTTCTTGCTGATTGGTGGATAAATTCATCCACCAATAAAAAAATTGCTGTCCAAAGTGCTGAACCAAAAAATAGCTTAGATGCCTTATTTTTCAAATAAAGATATCAAGAGAACGAAGAATTGATAATAGGAGTAAATTAGAAAATTGCTTAAAATTGCATGCTCTATCTGAATCACGAAAGAAAAAAAATTGAGTTCAGTGTCCCTTTAAAACGCGAACGCAAAACTTGTAATCTAGGTGAGAGTTACAGTATTTAAAATGGCATGCTCTCTGTGAATCATGAAAGAAAAAATTTGGGTTTCATGTCTTAATATTTGTGGTGGGGCAAATTTGGAGGACAAACAAAGGTGGTGAAGACACAGCACACATTGTATATGTAGCCCTTTGCAGGGCAATGAGAGTGCTACCTGTGCATTTGGAGGTGCATACTTGGCACACCCATAGAACCGCCACTGCATATATATGCTACATGATCTCATTTAAGAGATGCAGCATTATGGGTAACATTTTCTTGTAATTCAAAATAATGTACACTATTTCATTTGGGGTATTTTTATTTTATGCAATCTATTAATGTTTTAAAAGCACTGTGTGCGTCCTGCATTATAGTGAATGCAAATTGTGGTGCAAGATCTGGGGATGCATTTTTTTCTTTCAAGGGATCATGAAATGTGGATTAGGCAGTTACTAATGAGCTACCATATTCTATTAACTCTTTTTACAGAAAATGTGACATGCATCAGAATAAAAGATGAGCAGCCAGTGTGTTGTTTACACCTCACTGATCCTTGATAATCTCAGCCTTTAATTGACTAAGGTGCAGGTGCTGAACAACTGACTTTCACTCCCTAAGGGAATTTATACCAAAAAAAGTGCTGTACACAAGTAATTGAGAAACTGAGAAAATAATATCAAGTGATGCATGGAAAGTAATTGATATAAAATACAAAAAAATAACCTGGTTTAAATGTGGTTTGGAAAAATAGAGCAAAATCAATCCTTAAAGGGATATAAAACCAATTTTTTTTTCCTTTAAAATTCAGATAGAGCATGCAATTTTAAGTAACTTTCTAATTTACTCCTATTATATTTTCTTTGTTCTCTTGGTATCTTAATTTAAAAAGCAGGAACGCAAGCTTAGGAGCCAGCCCATTTTTGGTTCAGCACCTGGGTAGCGCTTGCTGATTGGTGGCTACATTTAGCCACCAATCAGCAAGTGCTACCCAGTGTTCTAAACCAAAAATGGTCCGGTTTCTAAGCTTGCGTTCCTGTTTTTTTAAATAAAGATACCAAGAGAATGAAGACAAATCGATAATAGGAGTAAATTAGAAAGTTGCTTAAAATGGCCTGCTCTATCTGAATCATGATAGTTTAATGTTGACTTTAGTATCCCTTTAATATTATCATTATTTTAATATATTTCTTAAACCTAGTTATACAATGTTGCATTCTTCCACAGGTGTAATCTTCTACAGTTGCAGGAATAGCTTGTTACATTATGTTGATGGAATGGACATGTTTTTTTTTGTAAATTCAGGCTTAATTTAAATAATAATAATATATTGACTATATATATATAAACTACATAGCCAAAAGTATGTAGACATCCATAGTAATTATTGCGTTCAGAAGTTTCAGTCACACCCATTGCTAACAGGTGCATAAAATCCAGCACATAGCCATGACATTTCCATAGCCAAACATTGGCAGTACAATTGGTCAGCTCAGTGACTTCAAATGTGGCACTGTCATAGGATGACACTGTTTTCACAAGTCAGTTTGTGAAATGTGTGTCCTAATAGATCTGCCCCAGTCAACTTTAATTGCTATTACTGTGAGGTAGAAGCATCTAGGAGCAACAACAGTCCAGTCACAAAGTCCAGACCATGCAAACTCACTGAGTAGGGTTATCGAGTGCTGAAGTACATAGCGCATACAAATCGCCTATCATCTGTTACATCACTCATTACAGAGTCTCAAACCGCCCCTGTGTGATGAATCAGTCTGGCAGTCTGATGGAAGAATCTGGGTGCGGTGGATGCCAGGAAAAAGCTACCTACCAAAATACTTTATAGCACCTACTATGAAGTTTGGTGGAGAAGGGATAAAAGTCTGGTGCTGTTTTTCAGGGTATGGGCTAGGACTCTTAGTTCCAGTGAAGGGTCATCTTAATGTTACAGAATACAAAGACCTTTTAAACAATTGGGTGCTTCTAACTTTGTGGCAACAGTTTGGGAGAGGTAATTTCCTGTTACAGGGTAAATGTGTCCCTGTGCACAAAGCAGGGTCTATGAAGGTAATGTTTGATGAGTTTAGTGTGAAGGAACTCAAGTGGCCTGTACAAGCCTTGACCTATACCCCACGGAACACCTTTGAATTGGAACACCAACTGCAAGCCAGACCTGCTCATCCAACAAATGCTCTTTTGGCTGAATAAGAAAAATTCACAAAGACACACGCCAAAATCTTGTAAAATAAATTTACTGTATATTAAGGTCCATGGATTTTAGAATGGGGTGTCCAACAAGCCCATATAGGTGTGATGGTCAGGTATATATAAAATCGCAATATTGAGGTTTTTAATGATGACACTTATCAAAAATGCATTTGTCAGTGGCCCACAATTTTCTGAAACATTTATTTTACCGTTATTCATCATCATTATTTTTTCATGGAAAGTTTCAACAAAAGAGATATATTTGATAATAGGATTTGTTGTAGCCAACCAATGAGCAAGTTCTTTGCATGAGTAGAATCTGTGAATCACTGTTCAGCATTGCCCAGGGACAACATACTGCAGTACCTTTACGGATAATGATGATGTATGTTGTGTTTTTTACAATGCTTAAAGAGACACTGAACCCACATTTTTTTCTTGATTCAGATAGAGCATGCAATGTTAAGTAACTTTCTAATTTACTCCTATTATCAATTTTTCTTTGTTCTCTTGCTATCTTTATTTGAAAAATAAGGCATCTAAGCTTTTTTGGGGGGGTCAGAACTCTGGACAGCACTTTTTTATTGCTGGATGAATTTATTCTCCAATCAGCAAGAACGACCCAGGTTGTTCACCAAAAATGGGCTGGCATCTAAACTTACATTCTTGCATTTCAAATTCAGATACCAAGAGAATGAAGAACATTTGATAATAGGAGTAAATTAGAAAAATGCTTACAATTTCATGCTCTATCTGAATCAGTGTCCCTTTAAACATTTTTAATTAGTGTTTAATATGCTTTTGACAGAAGAGCATAATGTACTTAAAGTAAAGAATATAGGGAGAAGAGAAAAAAACTAAGCGCTTCTCCTTGCTTCTCCAATATGTGAATGTTTAAAAAGAACATTGTAGTCAAGCATTTCCTGTTATCCACATGAATAAATCAGCATTTAAACATTTGGCATTTTGGTTATATTTAAATTAAGTTGTACACTTCCTAATAATGCTGATGTGGAATATACCTATCAACCAGTGAGAATTAACCAGAAGTACTCAGTAGCCAATGAGCATTAGTAGATAGTGCCATGGCATGAGCCAATGAGAATCAGTAGGAAGTGCCATGGCATGAGCCAATGAGCATTAGTAGATAGTGCCATGGCATGAGCCAATGAGGATTAGTAGATAGTGCCATGGCATGAGCCAATGAGCATTAGTAGGAAGTGCCATGGCATGAGCCAATGAGAATTAGTAGATAGTGCCATGGCATGAGCCAATGAGGATTAGTAGGAAGTGCCATGGCATGAGCCAATGAGAATTAGTAGATAGTGCCATGGCATGAGCCAATGAGGATTAGTAGGAAGTGCCATGGCATGAGCCAATGAGGATTAGTAGATAGTGCCATGGCATGAGCCAATGAGGATTAGTAGGAAGTGCCATGGCATGAGACAATTAGGATTAGTAGGAAGTGCCATGGCATGAGCCAATGAGGATTAGTAGGAAGTGCCATGGCATGAGCCAATGAGGATTAGTAGATAGTGCCATGGCATGAGCCAATGAGCATTAGTAGATAGTGCCATGGCATGAGCCAATGAGGATTAGTAGGAAGTGCCATGGCATGAGCCAATGAGGATTAGTAGGAAGTGCCATGGCATGACCCAATGAGGATTAGTAGGAAGTGCCATGGCATGAGCCAATGAGGATTAGTAGATAGTGCCATGGCATGAGCCAATGAGCATTAGTAGATAGTGCCATGGCATGAGACAATTAGGATTAGTAGGAAGTGCCATGGCATGAGCCAATGAGGATTAGTAGGAAGTGCCATGGCATGAGCCAATGAGGATTAGTAGGAAGTGCCATGGCATGAGCCAATGAGGATTAGTAGGAAGTTACCTACAGCTGTATTAGATTTAAATTAAATTTTACAAATCTTTACTCTACTTTTTATTTCATGAAGAAAAATTCAACATAGTTAAATGCTATATCTTTCATATGGATGACACATGTACAGTGTTTAATTATATGATAAAAAAAAAGTCTCTGACTATAGGGTAGCCCTAGTTATTTTACTAAAACCAGAACATGTTGATGTGAAACCCGTGTAAGAACAAACAATTGCTGAAGCTTTGCATTTGTGTCCTGAAAATTTGTATAATTTGAAACCGTAATTAAATGTAGCTCAAATGTTTCTTTTTCCTTTTAGCTTTGTGCATTGTATATGTATTTTCCATGCCTACAACTACAGCTGAATTGTTGTTAAAGGGACACTAGACCCAAATTTTTTATTTCATGAATCAGATAGAGAGAGAATGCAATTTTAAGTAACTTTCTAATTTACTCCTATTATCAATTTTTCTTCATTCTCTTGCTATCTTTATTTAAAAAGCAGGAATGTAAAGCTTAGTAGCCGGCCCATTTTTAGTTCAGAACCCTGGGTGGATTATACTTAATGTAGCCACCAATAAGCAAGCACTATCCATTGTGCTGAACCTAAAATGGGCCGCCTCCTAAGCTTTACATTACTGTTTTTATAAATAAAGATAGCAAGCGAACAAATAAAAAATGGTAATAGGATTAAATTAGAAAGTTGTTTCAAATTGCATGCTCTATCTGAATCATGAAAGAAAAACAATCGGGTTTAGTATCCCTTTAATGCCTCTTATTTTCTATATTTATATTTATTAATTGTTCACTACAGCACAAAAAGACATTACAAATAAGTAATATTTTACTGTCCAGTAATTAAAGCAATAGTATGCCAGATGTCACATTATATCACACACTTTTATCTTACAAATCTTTGCATAGGTAAGCTTTGTTCTGATTGCAATTGAAATTTTGTTAGCACTCTTCTAAATATTTTTCTTTCATTTAATTACTCTGTTTTCATTTATAACAGGTTGTCATGAATAACTTGAACCCTGCTTGGAAACCATTCAAAGTGTCAGTAAATTCCCTGTGCAGTGGAGATCAGGATCGAAAACTAAAGGTAAAACTCAACATCTGCCAGTGACCTCAGAAAGGTTTCTGGCTTGCAGTAAAAAAGCAATATATGTGTTCATACTGTTTAGCAAGTTGTAGAAGGCTGTGGGTGTTGTTGCTTATTTAAAAGCCAGGAGCTTTTCCATCAGTCGACCCTGGGAATTTTATATTTTAGCTGTTTTGGTAGATTATGTGTTGATACAAGAACATTTTTTTCTGAAATGGTTCTTTTTTGTGGTGGCTACTAGTGTTTAAAAAAAATCTGCAATGTTCCTCAACTTTGAGTTTTGTTCCAGTTTTAGTGATTCTTTAATTCAATATATCTGTTGTGTCTGTGTTGGAAAGTTGGCAGAATCTCATACACTCTCTCTCTTTGGGCCAAGCATGGAGACAAATCACACAAAATCTTTTTTAGCATTATGCTGTAATGTAGATGTATGTCCTTCAGAACCCTGCATAGCAAGATAAGCAGATGTCAAGCTAAAATGTGCCTTTCTAAAATGCTTTCAAAAACACTACAATACTGACAAAAATTCTTAGATTATCTCATCAAATTAAGGAGCTTTAGTGAATTGGGTCCTGTGTCACATAGGAATAATTATCTAATCATAATAGAACTGGGGCTTGAGCCCAGTGATGTTTCAACACAGTGATAACCTGTCCAGGGCCATCTTTAATATTGACTGGACCCTGGGTAAAAATGTTCTTGCCCCCCCCCCCACCCCATGCAATTTTGTTCTCTACCCCAACATCCCAAAAAACAAATCAATATATTTTATAAAAATATTTTTTAAATTATTAGCCCAGCAGTGGATCATCCACTGCTGGGCTAATCATGTTTTAAAAAAAAATGAAATAAATTGCAATATGTGAAACTGGACCTAAGCAGTGCTAATAAGTAAATAAATATATACATTCCTCCACTGTGGATTCATTTAATATGCTTTTTAATGTGATTCTGGTGTGAGGTTAGCTGGTTAAAGAGATTTAGGGCAGCCAACAGCAGCAAAGCAAGATAAAGACTGAGGAGGAAGCATGGAGGTGCGGACAAATATAAGTTTACTGACTGGAACAGCAGAACTACTATGGGAAGCTGTAAAATCTGAGACAGAGAGAAAACAAAAAATATAAAAATAAATCTTACATTAATGTGTGAAGTATCAGCATGACACTATACATCAGCCACACTAGCACATGTCCCTTCTTTGCTAGGAACAAGTTCCCTCTCACCCTGTACTAGACAATGCTGCATGGGGAGGGGCATGTGTGCACTCACTTATTCTTCCCACTGACACCTTTCTACAAAGCACTGTTCCCCAAACAAACGTCAGTTAGTTGATCTTAGGGCCACAGCAGAAAGAGCAGGGCTAAGGGGACCAGCAGACTGGATGCTGTCTGCCCAAGGGCTGCATGGATGTGAGACAAGTCACACAGCCTCAAGACTGAAGAGAGCAGTGTGTGCAGCTGCACAGATGCTCAAATTCTCACGTGCCTGCCGCTCCAGCTTTCTGCTGCATGCGCCTACAGTCAGCCCTACCCAGAAACAATCCCCACCATCAGAGCAGTTACCTGGTAACAGTGGTAACCCCAGCAGGACCTTTTCTGATGCAGTGGGAATGGCTAGATGCTGAGTTAGGGCTTAGCATTCAGTGTTGCAGAGTGCACATCTAAAACAGCACATGGCAATAGCTTGGCATGTCACATGACACCGGCACAGTCTGGCACACTTTCTCAGAAATAAATATAAGCAGAGAACTTTTGACTGTGACAGTATTAGGATTGACTGTGTGTGTTCCCCATGTCACCTCAGCAGTCTGGTATGAACCAAAAAAAAAATTTTTTTTTAAGGACTCTTGGGCTCCTCAGCAAAGACTGGGCCCTGGGCCGCTGCCCCTTTTGCCCTGTGTTAAAGACTGCCCTGAACCTGCCCCCTACAATATACAGTATATATTTGAACACAAATATATTTGGTCATCTCTGTTGTTACCCTGCATGTGACTGCATGCTGTATAACATCTCTGTGGAGTTGTGTGGTATCTAACTGTATGTGTGTGGACTAGCTGTAAATTAGCTCTTCTCAACATATGTGATGAAAAAATGAAGTATCTAGGGCCAAGGAAGGACGAACGTTGTGTAGAATGTGATTAAGGTCAATTGAATTTTGTCTTCTAAATTTTTGGGAACCTAATTACATCCATGAACACTAGACTCACCTTATACATAAAAAATAATGTTCTTCATAATGTGTATTCACCAAGGAAGATCACAAAATACATGTAAATAAGTTTATTCAATTTAATAAACAAGTTTATGCCTTACTAAAGTGATCTTAGTTTTTGTTGTGATTTTGCCTTTGACTCTGTATTGCTTGAAACACCCGAAGTCTCAAAATAGATTTTCAGCAAGTCAGTTGTGGTTTTACTTTTCTAATTTTTGGGCAGTAATAACAACATATATTCCCATAGCACCAGCTCTGCCAGAACAGCAACATCTCCTATCACAAACATCGAACAACTGTTTCCAAACTATGTTTACATGACAAAATAAACTTTATATATAAGGCTTGCAATGTTAATGAGCTATAGTGACAGTCTAGATATGCCTGATTATTATATATAGTGAGATTACAGAATTATATGTAGCAAAACCTGAAGCTCATGCCTTGATTTAGCCTGTTCTTATATCACATGTGTAGGTCAGTAGTAACACTGCTCATACTATCTTATACTTCTTGACATACAGTTCCAGTTCTTGCAACATATTTATAGATAACACAATAATATATATATATATATATATATATATATATATATATATATATATATATATTATATATATATATACTGTATATATATATATATATATATATATATATATATATGTCATTTTTTATACATAAATAAAATATAAGGCAGAGATTTAGTAAGGACTGGACGGAGAATGTTCGCTCCCTCAAACCTCCGCTCGGCATCAAGGCCAGCATTTAACATGACACACTATGATAAGTAGGGGTTAGCATTGTTTGTCAATCGACCCGGTCAGACTTGTCTGGGGTGATTGAAAACCGCTAACTCAGAGGTGGAGTATAGTTTAAGAAGCAGCGAGCCACACCAGAGGTCTCTAAAGCTGCATTACGCAGCTTCATAAATCTGAACCTCTTATTAATGTTTATACCGTATATATATATGTATATATGAGCACAGGGCAAGTTTGATGGAAAATAATGAGTTCATACAGCTGGAAGATATATAGATAGAGAGGTAGGTGATAGATAGATAGATAGATAGATAGATAGATAGATAAATAGATGATAGATAGATAGATAGATAGATAGATAGATAAATAGCCATATTAAAATCCATTAGCTTTGGATTTTTGGATCCCATCTTTATGACTTTCCAGTCCTTTAGAAGCGCTGTCTTTTGAATTAGTTTAACTGCCTGAGTATGAGATATAACAGGAAAATCTTTATATTAATAGGTAATATTTTAAAAGTCAAAACAATTATTTGCTATCATAAATGGACATTATAATGATCAGATTTTAGTTAAGCACAAGTTTCACAACGTCAAAGTATAATTTGGGCAAAAGCTTTTACTTCTGTAAACTAGACATTATTTTGTTTATTTAAGTGTGAACTAAATATGAGCAAAACTGTAAACATTGACAAAAGCCCTGCAAATGGACAAGTTATATTATACATAAAAGGTCAAGATGGGTTTTTACAGGGACAAAAAAGTCAGCACTAAACTTTTATATTCCGGATAGATCATGCAATAGAAACAACTTTCCAATTTACTTCTATTATCATATTTACTTTGTGCTTTCTGTACATAGAAATGCTTAGGATTATCAGTGCACTACTAGGAGCTAGATGGTGATTTTTGGCTATGCATTTATGTCTCATGTCATTGGCTCACAAGGGGCTAGAGTACGAGTGCAGCGCAAATTAGCTCTGTTTTACAAGTTGAAAGTAAAAAGTTTTTGCACGAGTGCTAACTCGACGTTCACAGGAAACTTGGAATATCGGGACCGTGTTAATGTATTCCTCCATAGACGTCAGTGGAGTGTGAAAAGAAGAAAAAACCTAACACCCTTACTCAAGTGCGCTTACCAGACATGAAATATTAATATTTCACATTTCAATGTTCTTGACTTAGCAGAATATGTTCATGTTTGCAGCTACTTGACTGCAAGGATCCCCAATGCACTTATATATGTCTATATATTTATACATATGTTTTTATGTGTTTATATGTGTATATATGTCTGTAATGACATATATACACATATTAATACATCTGTACACACATATAAATATATACATTTACATATTTACATATGCATGTATATATCTCTATGTTAAAGCCATTTGCATCCCCTTTTTTTTCTAACACCTGAGACCTCATATCTATGAACACTAATAACTTTTTTATGGAATTGTATTCGTAATCATTTTAATAGCCAGTGTTACAGTACTTTTAAATGTATTTTTGATGTGTTTTGTACAACTTTTTTGTCTCGCGTAACAGTTAACAGTTAAAGTCATGCTAACCTGACGTGCAATTACTTTCAACTTGTAATATGCATGCTACTTTCGACACGTGTAAAGATCCACAACAAACCCCTTGTCACTAGCATGCGACAGTTGGAGCGCCACTCAACTAGGCATTCTAGTTGTCATTTTGTTTAGGTAATCTGAAGAGATTTCACTCCATGCTTCCTGAAGCATCTCCCACAGGTTGGATTGGCTTGATGGGCCCTTCTTCGCTACCATACGGTCAAGCTGCTCCCACAACAGTTCAATAGGGTTGAGATCTGGTGACTGTGCTGGCCACTTCATTAAAGACAGAATACCAGCTGATTGCTTCTTCCTTAAAAAGTTCTTGCATATTGTCCTGTTGTAGGAGGAAATTGGCTCCAATCAAGCGCCATCCGCAGGGTATGGCATGGTGTGGCAAAATTAAGTGATAGCCTTCCTTCTTCAAGGTCCCTTTTACCCTGTATAAATCTCCCACTTTACCACCACCAAAGCACCCTCAGACCATCATATTGCCTTCACCATGCTTGATAGATTGTGTCAAGCACTCTTCCAGCATATTTTTATTTGTTCTGCGTCACATGACTGTTCTTCAACATGCAATGGAAGACAGGGCAGATGGTTGCTGATAATGGGCCTCTGTATGCCTATGTAGATGTTATATTAGAAAACAGCTGTTTCTAGCAACAATTGTCATTTACAACATTTTCTACACTGTATTTCTGATCAATTTGATGTTATTTTAATGGACAAAAAATAGCTTTTCTTTCAAGAACAAGGATATTTCTAGGTGACCCCAAACTTTTGAACACTAGTGTACTTATAAAAGCATAATTTGGTGAGGAGACATTGGTCAAAATTTACTGTCCCTGCAGGCAAACCGGTTTGCAAATAGTGAAATTGACTGCCTGCAATCACCACTTGCATCACACATCAAAAATTAACATTGTACAAGAGGTTTCTTGTACAATTCCACCCCTTGTTCCGGCACAACCAATTATGCTTACTGCAGGGAATGTCAATCACCCCAAATGAGTGAGTGTGGGAGTGGTTTATCTCACCCCCTCTGAGGTGGCAGAGAGGAAATTGAAGCAGTTTATGCTTTTTAAATATGTGGTAGCAGGTCGCTTAAAGGGACATAAAACAAGTTGAGATAGAGACAAAATATAATATGTACTTTCATTACTTTACCTGCAAATGTATACTGCAGTGCCTCACCATTAACCCTTTTTTTTTAAGTTTCTGAATTGTAAAGCTCTAACTCCCCCACACATTTCCTTCTATGGCTGTATCTATATCTTTAGTTGTTTGGTAGAATACAAAAATGCATAGGGATTATCTGCTGGAGTGTGCCTAGAAGACCTGAACTCAGTTGAAATCCAATGCCTGTGTCTGAACACTGATAATTGGGGGTGGAGCACAGTGTCCAGATAGCATAGCTATTTAAGTATTTTTGCTTATTTTTGAAAATTATTTTAAAATACTTCCCAAAAAAATGTAAAACATTTTTTATGTAAACTATTTTTACTTAATTAGCCCTTTTAGCATATGCACAGATCTCAACCTGTTTTATGGCACTTTAATAAATTTAGCTGATCATAGAAAGTGAAAGTGTTTAAACAAAGGTTACTAATTCAGCATTTAATGAAAATAAGAAAATTGATTACTTAGAAAAAAGTGTAAAAATTCAATATTATAGGGTTCCATTTTTCAACTTTGATTGCAGCTTTGGAGCCCTAGCAATGGTAGCTCACTCATTGTGTTGCCTCACAAGCCCCACATGTGAGTAGACAGGTTCCCTGGATGGGAACTTTCTCTTTCCTCAATTTGTTTATACAGTAAACTAAAATGTTTTTTTTTTTTTCTACTAATTTATGTAGAAAATTACTTGCTGTAACTGCAGAAAAAAAAGTTAAAGCTGTATTAAACAAATATGATTTGTTATACTACTGAATCTATGCTATATAATTAATAGATGGTGGCCAGGCATGTTGGACAATTGAATGAATCTTCGAAACCTTCTTGAAAACCAAGACCTGTGAATGTTTGTTGTAGAAGGCAGAATCATAATGCAATTGCTTAATCTTGCAATCCTTGCATTAAAGGGATATGAAACCCATTTGTTCATGATTCAGACAGAGCATGCAATTTTGAACAACTTCGAATTTACTTATATTATCAAATTTTCTTTGCTCTCTTTGTATCTTTATTTGAAAAGCAGGAAGCTTAGGAGCCAGCCCATTCTTTGTTCAGCACACTGGGTAGCTTTTGCTGATTAGTGGCTACATTTAGCCACCAATCAGCAAGTGCAACCTAGGTGCCCCTAAGCTTACATTCCTGCTTTTCAAATAAAGATACCAAGAGAACAAAGAAAAATTGATAAAAGGAGTAAATTAAAAATTTGCTTAAAGTTGCTCTATCTGAATCGTGAAAAAAAATTGGGTTTAATATTCCTTTAAATTATTATTCAGAATCGTTTAAATAGAAATGTGTAACTTTTTAATGAACAAATGACAAAACAATATAGAGTTTAGGAGCGCTGTAAGCTAAATAAGATAATCTGGAGACTTCTATACAATTTAACAAAAGTGCATTTATTTAAAACATAAAAATATAGATAAAATACGAAAGTATATGTCTTGGGACGTCTCCCTAAATTTAAAATATGCAATATGTAATATAACAATTTATAAAATGAGCGTTCTAGTAACCTTTCTAAGTATTTACACCTTTTTCAAACGTTCAATTTATTCTATTCCACCTTAATAATTTGTTACCGCAGTCTTTGTGGCTTTTTTCTTGGTGTTGCTATTTTGATCAAAAAGTAACAGTGTCTGTCTTCATAATCCAATAAGTTGTAACAAAGTAATTAACTTGTAATAGCAATGTCTCTTGATGTTATTATAGCTTGTAGACTTAACTGTATTTATGATAGCTCCTTGTATGTTTAAGGATGGGCTTACCGGGTCTTCTGACACTTCTGTGTCTGATGGGATCAAGGTGTTTCTTACCAGTGTGTGTTTTCTGTCTCTCCCCCTTGTGTGAAGCAAGGAGCGTGGTCTAGGTTTCGGTATCCTTAAACATACAACGAACTATCATAAATACAGTTAAGTCTACAAGCTATAATAACATCAAGAGACATTGCTATTACAAGTTAATTACTTTGTTACAACTTATTGGATTATGAAGACAGACACTGTTACTTTTTGATCAAAATAGCAACACCAAGAAAAAAGCCACAAAGACTGCGGTAACAAATTATTAAGGTGGAATAGAATAAATTGAACGTTTGAAAAAGGTGGAAATACATACGGCTAGATTTAGAGTTTTGTCGGTAACGACCCGCGTAGCTAACGCTGGCTTTTTTCTGGCCGCACCTTTAAAATAACTCTGGTATTGAGAGTCCACAGAATGGCTGCGTTAGGCTCCAAAAAAGTAGCGTAGAGCATATTTAACGCAACTGCAACTCTCGATACCAGAGTTGCTTACGGACACGGCCAGCCTCAAAAACGTGCTCGTGCACGATTCCCCCATAGGAGACAAGGGGGCTGTTTGAGCTGAAAAAAAACCTAACACCTGCAAAAAAGCCGCGTTCAGCTCCTAACGCAGCCCCATTGTTTCCTATGGGGAAACAGTTCCTACGTCTGCACCTAACACTCTAACATGTACCCCGAGTCTAAACACCCCTAACCTTACACTTATTAACCCCTATTCTGCCGCCCCCACTATCGCTGACCCCTGCATATTATTATTAGCCCCTAATCTGCCGCTCCGTAAACCGTCGCTACTTACATTATCCCTATGTACCTCTAATCTGCTGCCCCTAACACCGCCGACCCCTATATTATATTTATTAACCCCTAATCTGCCCCCCACAACGTCGCCTCCACCTGCCTACACCTGGCGTCCCTCGAATTCCGATTGGCTGATAGGATTCTATCAGCCAATCGGAATTAAGGTAGGAAAAATCTGATTGGCTGATTGAATCAGCCAATCAGATTGAGCTCGCATTCTATTGGCTGATCGGAACAGCCAATAGAATGCAAGCTCAATCTGATTGGCTGATTGAATCAGCCAATCGGATTGAACTTGATTCTGATTGGCTGATTCCATCAGCCAATCAGAATATTCCTACCTTAATTCCGATTGGCTGATAGAATCCTATCAGCCAATCGGAATTCGAGGGACGCCATCTTGGATGACGTCATTTAAAGGAACCGTCATTCGTCGTTCAGTCATCGGCCAGGATGGATGTTCCGCGTCGGAGGTCTTCAGGATGCTGCCGCTCCGCTCCGGATGGATGACGATAGAAGATGCCTCTTGGATGAATACTTCAATCGGATGGAAGACCTCTTCTGCCCCGCTTGGATGAAGACTTCTACCGGATGGAGGACCTCTTCTTGCTCCGCTTGGATGAAGAATTTGGCTCGGCTGGGTGAAGACGACTCAAGGTAGGGAGATCTTCAGGGGCTTAGTGATAGGTTTATTTAAGGGGGGTTTGGGTTAGATTAGGGGTATGTGGGTGGTGGGTTGTAATGTTGGGGGGGGTATTGTATGGTTTTTTTTTTACAGGCAAAAGAGCTGAACTTCTTGGGGCATGCCCCGCAAAGGGCCCTGTTCAGGGCTGGTAAGGTAAAAGAGCTTTGAACTTTAGTAATATAGAATAGGGTAGGGCATTTTTTTATTTTGGGGGGCTTTGTTATTTTATTAGGGGGCTTAGAGTAGGTGTAATTAGTTTAAAATTGTTGTAATATTTTTCTAATGTTTGTATATATTTTTTTATTTTTTGTAACTTAGTTCTTTTTTATTTTTTGTACTTTAGTTAGTTTATTTCATTGTATTTATTTGTAGGAATTGTATTTAATTTATTTATTGATAGTGTAGTGTTAGGTGTAATTGTAGGTATTTTATTTAATTAATTTATTAATAGTGTAGTGTTAGGTTTAATTGTAACTTAGGTTAGGATTTATTTTACAGGTAAATTTGTAATTATTTTAACTATTTTAGCTATTAAATAGTTCTTAACTATTTAATAGCTATTGTACCTGGTTAAAATAAATACAAAGTTACCTGTAAAATAAATATTAATCCTAAAATAGCTATAATATAAATATAATTTATATTGTAGCTATATTAGGATTTATTTTACAGGTAAGTATTTAGCTTTAAATAGGAATAATTTATTTAATAAGAGTTAATTAATTTCGTTAGATTAAAATTATATTTAACCTAGGGGGTGTTAGTGTTAGGGTTAGACTTAGCTTTAGGGGTTAATACATTTATTAGAATAGCGGTGAGCTCCAGTCGGCAGATTAGGGGTTAATAATTGAAGTTAGGTGTCGGCAATGTTAGGGAGGGCAGATTAGGGGTTAATACTATTTATTATAGGGTTAGTGAGGCGGATTAGGGGTTAATAACTTTATTATAGTAGCGGTGCGGTCCACTCGGCAGATTAGGGGTTAATAAGTGTAGGCAGGTGGAGGCGACGTTGAGGGGGGCAGATTAGGGGTTAATAAATATAATATAGGGGTCGGGGGTGTTAGGGACAGCAGATTAGGGGTACATAGCTATAATGTAGGTGGCGGCTCTTTGCGGTCGGCAGATTAGGGGTTAATTATTGTAGGTAGCTGGCTGCGACGTTGTGGGGGGCAGGTTAGGGGTTAATAAATATAATATAGGGGTCGGCGGTGTTAGGGGCAGCAGATTAGGGGTACATAAGTATAACGTAGGTGGCGGTCGGCAGATTAGGGGTTAAAAAAAATGAATCGAGTGTCGGCGATGTGGGGGGGCCTCGGTTTAGGGGTGCATAGGTAGTTTATGGTTGTTAGTGTACTTTAGAGCCCAGTAGTTAAGAGCTTTATGAACCGGCGTTAGCCCAGAAAGCTCTTAACTACTGACTTTTTTCTGCGGCTGGAGTTTTGTCGTTAGAATTCTAACGCTCACTTCAGACACGACTCTAAATACCGGAGTTAGAAAGATCCCATTGAAAAGATAGGATACGCAATTTACGTAAGGGGATCTGCGGTATGGAAAAGTCGCGGCTGAAAAGTGAGCGTTAGACCCTTTTTTGACTGACTCCAAATACCGGCGGTAGCCTAAAACCAGCGTTAGGAGCCTCTAACGCTGGTTTTCACGGCTACCGCCAAACTCCAAATCTAGGCCTTAGAAAGGTTACTAGAACGCTCATTTTATAAATTGTTATATTACATATTGCATATTTTAAATTTAGGGAGACGTCCCAAGACATATATTTTCGTATTTTATCTATATTTTTAATGTTTAAATAAATGCACTTTTGTTAAATTGTATAGAAGTCTCCAGATTATCTTATTTAGCTTACAGCGCTCCTAAACTCTATATTGTTTTGTCATTTGTAAATTTTGTACGGTAATCATAGGGAAGATTACCTGTGAGGGAGCTTTAAGATAGAACTCCAGGCGCTGTTCTTTATATATTTATGCATAACTTTTTAATGAAGACAACATAATGATTGTATAGATATCACATTGTATCCTAATGAGATGCTCTACTATGCCTAGAATCATATGAAGTGCAGCCTAGGGATTAATAAAATTGATAATCAGTAAAAGTCAGTCAGGGTGCATAATCCCTAGGCTCATCTCTGTGAACCCAAACACATGTAAATAGGAGAAATAATTGGACGGCACTCCACTTGATTTTTGCTGGATGTGAAAACTTTATTCACTTATATAAGAGCAACATTTTCGGGCTTTCTGCCCCTTTTTTCAAGTTAACAATAGTGAAAACAATACATATTTAAACCCCAACCAATAAAAATTAGACCAATCACATAGGGGTAGGAACTCAGACATACAAATTAACTCCTTATCTCCCACCATTATTGACTCTTGGAAAGGTACCGATGTTAAAAACAACCTGAGGAGGTTAATCACGTGCAAAAATACAAAACATGTTATATACAAAAAAAATTGTTTTGATTACAAAATGACTCCACAAATATATACAAGAAATAAAAGTAACAAAAAGAGGTATATGATTTTAAATGGGCAAGAGTTTTCTTAAAAGGCAAAAATATTTTATTACAAAAAGGAGTTCAGATTAAATTATCGGTTTAGGCCTTTATACCAGATTACTCTTAACACATACAGTATATATGGGGGAAACATTAGCAAAAAGAGGTATATAATTTTCTTAAAGGGGCAGGGCATATATACAAAAAGATGACAAAAAAGAGATATTTCATTTTCTTAAAGGAACAACATTTTTTTTTTCTTAAAGAGGCAACAACATTTTGTTATATTACAAAAAAGGATTCAGGTCAAATTTAGGCCCTTAGGATACATTGTATTAGGGGTCCAAATCCATTTGACCCTTTGTATAATAAATGTATTTCTCTGTCTCCTCCACTGGGATTCCTATATGCTTTGTCAATAACCATAAAATGAAGTTGGGTCACTTGGTGTTGATAGCCTGAAAATTCGCAAGGACTGGTAAATGTGACATTTTTGTGCTGCGTATGGTATTTAAGGGTATTTAAGGGCATAAACCACTTTGGTGTAGTCACATGTAAAGTATCCCCTAACCTTATACTTTTGTCATGTTTAGGGGTGTGAGATATTATCCCCTTTTATGATATTATGACAATGTGCGCAGTTTAAGCAAGGTTAGGCTTACTAAAAATAGGTTTCTATGTCGCTGATTGGGTCTATTTGCTTTAACTAAACTTCTGCCATTTGTGTGCACCTTATGATATGCTGCCATTAGTAAGTTACGAAATTAATTTATATGTGGACATGTATCCTGTAAAATAAACCAATTCTTTTTAAGTATCGTATACACTTTGTCACTCAATATATTATAGTTACTTACAAAAAACATTCTCTTTGAATAATAAGGTTTCTGTTTCTTGCAATATAAATTTTTTCCATATCCCCCGAGTAAAACCTCTATTTAGTAATTTCTTAACCATTTCATTAGTCCTGATTTATTTAACCACCAGGTCAGAGACAAATTTTCTACCCTCAACAGCAGAGAATTTTGGGACACTTTTAAAGGTACAGGGAGGATGAAAACTATCTCTACAAAGTAAAGTATTCCTGTCAGTGGGCTTAAAAAATAGGTCAGATGCCAACTTGCCATTTTGTAAATCTAAGAACTTGATTTTCTAAAAGTCATGTTTAGTGGCAAACTTTACAAATGGGACTCCTGTCTCTATATCCTCCATAAAGGTTTGTAAAGCTCATGCTGGGCCCTGTCACATGATGAACAATTCATCTATGTAGCAGAACCAAGTCAAGCAAAATAGAATGTAGCAAAGGGAAATTGTAGACCAATTTTTCTTCAACAGTGTCAATCACAAAACAGGCATAGGATAGGACCACATTGGACACCATGGAAGTGCCCGTTTTTTGAAGACAGAATGAACCATTAAACTGGAAATAGTTACATGTAAATATAATCCTTAAAATTTAAATGAGGACGGACACTTGATGTTAGGTGCCGTAAACAAGACTTGACATTCATCAAATTGTTTATGCTGAGATAAAATACTCTCAATGTTTGAAATACATACAGTATGGGGACTGACCGTATATAAAATTTGTACAGTCCACTTTTCTATGATAATATCATCATTTAATTTGTTAATTTTCCATTTTTTCCCAAAAAATCGTGTGTGTCCCTTTTGTAGGACATCCCATGATACATAACGGGAGATAAAATGTATGTATCAAGATATTAGCTGCTGGGCTAAGGATTAATCCAATTCCAGCCACTATGGGGTACCCTGGTAGTTTAACAGGGCCCTTCTGCTCCTTTGGGACAATGTAAAAAAACTGAGGTTATTGGGAAAACAAGTAATAAAAATCATACATTTTTTTTAGATATTATCCCCTGATCTAAAGCTCCAACCAATGCCTCCTTCAGATATGTCATTTATCTGGATAGTAGGATTATTATCTAATTTTAAATAGGTGTCCCCATCTTGGAGTTGTCTCATGACTTCAGCATTATATTGTTATACTGTATGTCCATAACCACCACAGCCCCACCCTTATTAGCTGGCTTGATGGTGATGGACACATCCTGTTCCAATTGCCTTAAAGCACTGAATTCCATTTTAGATAAATTATAAGATTTTACATTACACAAATCTTTATTAGCAATCAGAGTAATAAATACCTTATCAACCACATCTATAAAAGTCTCTACATCATATTTAGAGGATTGAAATAGTTCTTAGTCCATATATTATATGGTGACACATCGAATATTTTATATTCTGTGTCCCTTGATCTTTTGACATATCATGTTATTAGGAAAGATGGAAAAAATGCATTAAAGGGGCACTAAACCCTAAATCTTTCTTTCATAATTCAGATAGAGAATACAAATTTAAACAACATTACAATTTACTTCTATTGTTTATTTTGCTTCATTTTTAGATATCCTTAGTTGAAGAAAAAGCAATGCACATGGGTGAGCCAATCACACAAGGCTTCTATTTGCAGAAACCAATAAGCAGCTACTGAGCATATCTAGATATGCTTTTCAGCAAAGAATATCAAGATAATAAAACAAATTAGATAATAGAAATAAATTAGAAAGATGTTTAAAAATGCATTCTCTTTCTAAATCATGAAAGAAAAAATGTGGGTTTCATGTCTAAGCTTTCTAAAAGAGTTGCAAATCAACCTCCAGTGCTGCAGATCTGGGGCAGGTCAATATGAGACTGTTAATGAGCCACTTAAATTTGAGTCAGTAGTTTATCACTCCGGAATTCTGGCGCCTGCGCACCTCAATCTCCGGAAGTTCCAGCGTGATTGAACAAGTTTTCAAGTGAAACAAGTTTTCAAGTGGAGTACCGTCCCATTATTTCTCCTATTTACATATGCCTAGAATCATACATGGTACAATCTGAGTAAAAAAGAATATTTAGAATTTTCCCTGGCATATTCTCAGGGATTTATCTACGCAAAATGTGGATGCCAGGTTTTCATAGGTAAATAGTGTAGGATTTGGGCATCAAATACACTTTCAAAGAAGTAATGAGACCATAGCTAAAATTAACTATTTATTTGTAGTGTGAAACAATGAGGCTTTGTTTACATAGCTGCCTATAATGAATTATTGTTGGTAGGCATTAAGCGTTAATTTTTACTTTTTAATGTTGAAAATCTCTCTGCAGTTTACATAGTATATTTTTTTATGTAGTACTTCTTAAATAGTTTACTATTATCAGATCCCCGTGACATCAAAAAGATCTGCTAAACCATCATTTGCACCATGTTTACACTGCACAAATGATCTTTCCGTTGTGGTGTTTGGATTGATCTGTTTGTGCAGTGTGTAAAGGAAATATTCATTTACAGGTGTAAAATCAAGATAAATGTTAATCAACCTGAATGCTATTTGTATTTGTGCATGTTTGCTCAATGCTTTTTTTAAAGTATTAGGGCCAGATTACAAGTGGAGTGGAAAAGTTTGTGCCAGAGAGATAAAGGGTTTATCATGGGTGTTTGAGCTCATCGGGCTTACAGCTGGTAATTATTATGAGTTGAAAGTAAACGCGATTGCGCTCAAACAATTTTTTTTGCGCTCATGTTTTGAATAATTGAGATTTACACTTTCTATAACATTGTGGGAAAGATTTCGAGTGGAGAGCTAACAGTTATGCATGAGAGAAAAGGAGTTTGTTGTGAGTATTTGTGCGCACGTTGAAAGTAAGTGCAATTGCTTGAGCTCAAATTGGAAAGTTGTTTAAAATGGTATGTTCTATCTAAATCATGAATGTCTAATGACTTTACTGTCCCTTTAAGTAGCTGAAAACATATAAAAGCATATTTATGCAATATTCATATTTAATAGTGTTATAGTGTATATTTACCATAAATATTTGACATTCCAATGTTCTGTACACAGCAGAATATGTTCTATGTATTTATAAACAGATATTCCTATATATATCTATACCTATATATAGTATAGATATATATTGTACAAAAATACCATCAGATATATGTAGAATGATGTATTTTTGAATATGAACATATTCTGTTATGTGCAGAACTTTGGAATGTGAAATATTCATATTTTCATGTCAGGTTAGCGCACATGAGAATATGCGAGAGGGAGGTGTTTTTGCTCTATTGACTTCTATGGAGGAATACGTGAACACACATGCGATATTCTAAATTATGCTTTT
The DNA here is from genome assembly GCF_027579735.1 of Bombina bombina. Lineage (NCBI taxonomy): Eukaryota > Metazoa > Chordata > Amphibia > Anura > Bombinatoridae > Bombina > Bombina bombina. The sequence continues at coordinate 438,539,304 of NC_069503.1, forward strand.
ACTTTCAACTTATAATACAAGCGCAATCCGACAAGCGCAAAAGCTTACATCTAGGGCAAATAACGCTCAAGCGGAAACGTTAATTAGCGCACCACTTGTAATCTGGATTTTAATATTTTAAAATAAAACACCCCTTTTCTGCTTTGTTGGGATTTTGTTCTGAAATCAAGAAAAACTGTGCAGGAAAATATTTTCTATAAGAATAAAATGGCCAAAACTGATCATCTTTTCTTTTATAATGGGATTTTAACGCATAGGGGCCGATTTATTAACAGTTGGATGGACATGAACCGTTGTAGCAGATCATGTGTGCTTGACATCGCTGAATGCTTGTGCAATGTTTCCCCCTGCAGAATTGGCCGCCAGCAGGGGGTGTCAATCAACCGATAAACAACTGTAGCCTTAGACACTAGAGGGCGCTAAAATAATCAGTGAATCTAACATGAATCTAACATAAATGAATGGATGAAAGACCAGCAGCACCTCTCAATACCAATAAAATGGATAAAAAGAATAAAAATATACGTGTGATAGACACACAAGAGGGCGCTATGACAACTAAGTAATAAAAAACAAAAAATAATTAATAATGTGGACAATGACAAGCAATGTATACGAATGGTTATGAACAGATCATGGACTCTCACCATACAGACGATGCAACAATTGATATTCTGTCCCAAAAGAATGTGTAATGTCCATATATATAATGTCCAAATGATGTAAGCAACACCAGTTGCTGCCGATGGTGCTGTACTGATCATATGAGATCGGGCGGATTGATGTCCGCAGCCTCAGAGGAAGCGTACAAGTTAAGTAGCAGCGAACTTAAGACCGCTGCTTCTTAAGTCCTGTTTTCCGGCGAGCCTGAAGGCTCGCGCGGAAACAGAGGCATTCAGGGCCATTGGGCCCTTAATAAATCGGCCCCATAGTATAAATTGTGAAAATGTTGTTATGAGGTTTGAAATATCCCACTATAGAGAACAACATTTGTATTTGAAGAATATTGCAAGGAAAGAGGAAAAACATATAATTTTTCTTTAAAAAAATCTGTTTAAAACCATTTAAAAAAACTTAAAGTGAAAGTAAATCCTAGCGTTTTACAACCGCTAGGATTTACTATTGAAACAAATAAAGGGCACTTTCATTCATAAAGTATAAGATACTTCATGTAGAAAGCTCCTTTATTTGATTCAATCGATCGCTGTTTTTACCTTGTACAGGAACCCATGGCAAAAAAAGTTTTGGCTAAGAGGTTTCAAAACAGATGTAATAAAAATGTAATATGCCGGTAAAATACAGCACTGTTACAAAGTATTGTTTCCTTGTTCTGTCGACTCCGCTTCACGGATAGGATAGGAGACACCTTGCAGGCAGGTAGGTAGGAGACACTCCCCTGACTCCCAGAGAGAAAATCCAATTTACGGTAATAGAAAATATACTTGCTGCAAGAGAAAAGGAATCCGCAACAAATGATGCAGGTAAAAGCAGACTTTATTTAAAGTCTAAACACACATGCAGGGTACATTCAAGCTTAGGAGGGAGCTAGAAACAAACACAAACGTGATTTTGGCCTGATAACATGCACACAAGTTGACACAGGGGTTAGCTATTAAAGGTAACCATCCTCACCTGTGATCTGTTTTCTTGTAATTAGTGTGTGTGTATAAAAGGTCAATGAGTTTATGGACTCCTGACAGACCCTTGCATCTTTCATCCAGTGCTGCACTGACGATTCTGGATTCTGAGTCATGGGGAAAGCAAAAGAATTGTCAAAGGATCTGCAAGAAAAGGTAGTTGAACTGTATAAAACAGGAATGGGATATAAAAAGATATCCAAGGAATTGAGAATGCAAATCGGCAGTGTTCAAACTCTAATAAAGAAGTGGAAAATGAGGGGTTCTGTTGAAACCAAACAACGGTCAGGTAGACCAACTAAAATTTCAGCCACAACTGCCAGGAAACTTGTTCGGGATGCAAAGACAAACCCACAAATAACTTCAGGTGAAATACAGGACATGTGGTGAGGCTGTTTCAAGATGCACAAAAAAGGAGGCAATTGAAGAAAGATGGGCTGCATGGTCGAGTTGCCAGAATAAAGCCATTACTACACAAATGCCACAAAGTATCTTGCTTACAATACGCCAAACAGCAAAGAGACAAGCCTCAAACCTTCTGGCACAAAGTCATTTTGAGTGATGAGACCAAAATTTAGCTTTTTGGCCACAACCATAAACGCTTCATTTGGAGAGGAGTCAACAAGGCCTATGATGAAAGGTACACCATTCCTACTGTGAAACACGGAGGTGGATCGCTGATGTTTTGGGGATGTGTGAGCTACAAAGGCACAGGAAATTTGATCAGAATTGATGGCAAGATGAATGCAGTATGTTATTAAACAGAACTCCTCATTTTCCACTTCCTGATTAGAGTTTGAACACTGCTGATTTGCATTCTCAATTCCTTGTATATCTTTTTATATCCCTTTCCATTTTTATACAGTTCAACTACTTTTTCCCACAGATCCTTTGACAATTCTTTTTCTTTCCCCATGAATCAGAATCCAGAAATGTCAGTGCAGCACTGAATGAAAGATGCAAGGGTCTGTCAGGAGTCCAGAAACTCATTGACCTATTATACACACACACTAATTACAAGCAAACAGATCACAAGTGAGGATGGTTACCTTTAATAGCCATTCAAACGCCTTTGTGTCAACTTATATGCATGTTATCAGGCCAAAATCACCAGGGTATGTAAACTTTTGATCAGAGTCATTTGGGTAGTTTCAGTTGTCATTATGATTTAAAAAGAGTAAACACAGTTGATTGCTAATAAATTACTTCAGCCAAACACTAACCATGAGTGAAAGAAAAGTTTTTGTGTTATCATTCATATTCTCTGAAAAATGGCCACGGAATCTGTAAACTTATGAGCACAACTGTGTGTATATATATATATATATATATATATATATATATATATATATATATATATATATATATATTTATATATATATATATATTTAAATATACTCTATGAGAAGAACATTGGAATGTAAAATATTTACAGTAAATACTGTAACACTTGAGACCTGATATTTTTGAGCCCTTATAACTTTTTTGTGCAATATTTTTTTTTATATTAGACAGTGTTATTAGTGTAACTATACTTTGTAATGTATTTTTGATGTGTTTTGTGACACTTTTTTGTTTTGCAACAGTTAACAAGAGCTCTAAGAACACAGTAATCATTCTAGCGTAAATAGTGATTGCGCTCAAGCAATCACACTTTCAAAATGTAATACGAACGCTAAACCTAACATGCGCAAACACTCCCGATAAACTCCTTTTCTTTTACGTGTAAATGTCAGTGCGCCGCTCATAATCTGGCCCACAATGTTCTAGAAACTGTAAATCTCAATTATTCAAAACACAATTTTTGGGACATTCTTAAAAACCTGTGCAAAAGTTATTGGTTGCCATTAAACAAGATAGAACTACAGGCGGTTTAATCTTGATCATAAATGTAACTTAAAATCACAAACATGTGAGTATGACATAAAAATACATATTTTAAGAACAGGATTGTTAAACTTAATTTCTAGATATTGCGGTTCTGATTTTCACTTTCTCGTGTATCCTGCAGATCTTGTTAGCCGTACAATATCTTGCAGATTACATACAAATAAATATGTAAATTTCTGCCCCACCCCAATACCAATGCACTATAGAATAACAAACAATACTCACAAATATGTCAGAAAGGCCTGTTTTATGTTTATTGCCTGCCAAGCCTTTCACAAGCTGGTAAAGTGTAATGCAACAGTATGTAAACTGTGTATTAAAAGCCAGTACAAGACTTCGTGAAGCGATATTTTTAAAGATTTACAACTGACAATTATTGGCAACTATGTAAATGCACCTATGGTAAAATTATGGATTGTGTTTATTCACACACAATCACCAAAAAGCACAGCCTTGTTATAAAAAGTGTTTTTTCTTTCCACAAATATATCTAAAAAAGTTGTCTCTATTGACCAATCTGTCCCAAGGCTTGAAATGTGCTCAATCATACATTTCCTGCCAGATTTAACATCTGTTTAAATAGTCTTAAACTATCTTCATGCCAAAAAAATAAAACATGTTCGATTACTGCTTCTAGAAATCTTACATATATATATATATATATATATATATATATATATATATACACACAAAGTATCAGGCCTATTAGGGAGCACAGCATCTATCTTACCTCCTCCTCCGTATGTGTCTGAACAGCACAATGGAGAGTGGGTGGGAAGTCTTTCCCTATAGGACCGGAGCCCAGTGTCGGCGTCTCATACAAGCGAGCCTGCAATGCACGCTAAGCAAGGAAATATCTATCAAAAGGACTGAGGAAACGCACTGACAGGCAGCGGCTGTGTAAAAGAAAAATCCAATCTTTATTGTAGAAAAAGATAAAAACAAACCTTGCGGTCAGTAATAAAAAACAAAAACACAATTTATGCTTACCTGATAAATTTATTTCTCTTGTGGTGTATCCAGTCCACGGATCATCCATTACTTGTGGGATATTCTCATTCCCAACAGGAAGTTGCAAGAGGACACCCACAGCAGAGCTGTAATATAGCTCCTCCCCTAACTGTCATAGCCAGTCATTCGACCGAAAACAAGCCGAGAAAGGAGGAACCATAGGGTGTAGTGGTTACTGTAGTTTAAATTTAAAAATTACCTGCCTTAAAATGACAGGGCGGGCCGTGGACTGGATACACCACAAGAGAAATAAATTTATCAGGTAAGCATAAATTGTGTTTTCTCTTGTAAGGTGTATCCAGTCCACGGATCATCCATTACTTGTGGGATACCAATACCAAAGCTAAAGTACACGGATGAAGGGAGGGACAAGGCAGGAACTTAAATGGAAGGAACCACTGCCTGTAAAACCTTTCTCCCAAATATAGCCTCCGAAGAAGCAAAAGTATCAAATTTGTAAAATTTTGAAAAAGTATGAAGCGAAGACCAAGTCGCCGCCTTGCAAATCTGTTCAACAGAAGCCTCATTTTTAAAGGCCCAAGTGGAAGCCACAGCTCTAGTGGAATGAGCTGTAATCCTTTCAGGAGGCTGCTGTCCAGCAGTCTCATAGGCTAAGCGGATTAAGCTTCTTAGCCAAAAAGAAAAAGAGGTTGCCAAAGCCTTTTGACCTCTCCTCTGTCCAGAGTAGACAACAAACAAAGCAGATGTTTGACGAAAATCTTTAGTAGCTTGTAAGTAAAACTTTAAAGCACAGACCACGTCCAGATTGTGTAACCACAATCTCTTGATTGATATTCTTGTTATATACCACCTTAGGTAAGAACCCAGGTTTGGTACGCAGGACTACCTTATCCGTATGAAAAATCAGATAAGGAGAATCACATTGTAAGGCAGATAGCTCAGAGACTCTACGAGCCGAGGAAATAGCTACCAAAAAAAAAAAAAAGAACTTTCCAAGATAAAAGTTTGATATCTATGGAATGAAGAGGTTCAAACGGAACTCCTTGAAGAACCTTAAGAACCAAGTTTAAGCTCCATGGTGGAGCAACAAGTTTAAACACAGGCTTGATTCAAACTAAAGCCTGACAAAATGCCTGAACGTCTGGAACATCTGCCAGACGCTAGTGCAAAAGAATAGACAGAGCAAAAATCTGTCCCTTTAAGAAACTAGCTGACAATCCTTTTTCCAAACCTTCTTGGAGAAAAGATAAAATCCTAGGAATCCTGACCTTACTCCATGAGTAACCCTTGGATTCACACCAATAAAGATATCTACGCCATACCTTATGGTAAATTTTCCTGTTGACAGGCTTTCGTGCCTGTATTAAGGTATCAATAACTGACTCGGAGAAGCCACGCTTTGATAAAATCAAGCATTCAATCTCCAGGCAGTCAGCCTCAGAGAAATTAGATTTGGATGGTTGAAAGGACCCTGAAGTAGAAGGTCCTGTCTCAGAGGCAGAGACCATGGTGGAAAGGATGACATGTCCACTAGATCTGCATAACAGGTCCTGCGTGGCCACGCAGGTGCTATCAGAATCACCGATGCTCTCTCCTGCTTGATCTTGGCAATCAGTCGAGGGAGCAGAGGAAACGGTGGAAACACATAAGCCAGGTTGAAAGACCAGGGCGCTGCTAGAGTATCTATCAGTGTCGCCTTGGGATCCCTGGACCTGGATCCGTAACACGGAAGCTTGGCATTCTGGCGAGACACCATGAGATCCAGTTCTGGTTTGCCCCAACGAAGAATCAGTTGTGCAAATACCTCCGGATGGAGTTCCCACTCTCCCGGATGAAAAGTCTGATGACTTAGAAAATCCGCCTCCCAGTGCTCTACACCTGGGATATGGATAGCTGATAGGTGGCAAGAGTGAATCTCTGCCCAGTGAATTATTTTTGAAACTTCTAACATCTCTAGGGAACTTTTTGTTCCCCCTCGATGGTTGATGTAAGCTACAGTCGTGATGTTGACCGACTGAAATCTGATGTACCTCAGAGTTGCTAACTGAGGCCAAACCTGAAGAGCCTTGAATATCGCTCTTAGTTCCAGAATATTTATTGGAAGGAGAGACTCCTCCTGAGTCCACGATCCCTGAGCCTTCAGGGAGTTCCAGACTGCACCCCAACCTAGAAGGCTGGCATTTGTTGTTACAATAGTCCAATCTGGCCTGCGAAGGTCATACCTTTGGACAGATGGACCCGAGATAGCCACCAGGGAAGATGATCCCTGGTCTCTTGGTCCAGATTCAGTTGAGGGGCCAAATCTGTGTAATCCCCGCTCCACTGACTGAGCCTGCATAGTTGCAGCGGTCTGAGATGTAAGCGTGCAAACGGCACTATGTCCATTGCCGCTACCATTAAGCCGATTACTTCCATACACTGAGCCACCAAAGGGCGCGGAATGGAATGAAGAACCCTACAGGAATTTAGAAGCTTTGATAACCTGGACTCCGTCAAGGTAAATTTTCATTTCTACAGAATCTATCAGAGTCCCTAGACAGGAAACTCTTGTGAGTGGGGATAGAGAACACTTTTCCTCGTTCACTTTCCACCCATGCGACCTCAGAAATGCCAGTACTACGTCCGTATGAGACTTGGCAATTTGGAAGTTTGACGCCTGTATCAGGATGTCGTCTAAATAAGGGGCTACTGCTATGCCCCGCGGCCTTAGGACCGCCAAAAGCGACCCTAGAACCTTTGTAAAGATTCTTGGGGCTGTAGCTAATCCAAAGGGAAGAGCTACAACTGGTAATGCCTGTCTTGAAAGGCAAACCTGAAAAACCGATGATGATCTTTGTGTATCGGAATGTGAAGATAAGCATCCTTTAGATCCACTGTAGTCATATATTGATCCTCCTGGATCAGTGGTAGGATGGTACGAATAGTTTCCATCTTGAACGACGGAACTTTGAGGAATTTGTTTAAGATCTTTAGATCCAAAATCGGTCTGAAGGTTCCCTCTTTTTTGGGAACCACAAACAGATTTGAGTAAAAACCCTGTTCCTGTTCCTCCTTTGGAACTGGATGGATCACTCCCATAACTAGGAGGTCTCGTACACAGTGTAAGAATGCCTCACTCTTTATCTGGTTTGCAGATAATTGTGAAAGGTGAAATCTCCCTTTTGGGGGGGGAAGCTTTGAAGTCCAGAAGATATCCCTGGGATATAATTTCCAACGCCCAGGGATCCTGAACATCTCTTGCCCACGCCTGGGCGAAGAGTGAAAGTCTGCCCCCTACTAGATCCGTTACCGGATAGGGGGTCGTTCCTTCATGCTGTCTTAGAGGCAGCAGCAGGCTTTTTGACCTGCTTACCTTTTTTCCAGGTCTGGTTTGGTCTCCAGACCGTCTTGGATTGAGCAAAAGTTCCCTCTTGTTTATTATTAGAGGAAGTTGATGCCGCACCTGCCTTGAAGTTTCGAAAGGCACGAAAATTAGACTGTTTGGCCCTAGATTTGGACCTGTCCTGAGGAAGGGCACAACCTTTTCCTCCCGTGATATCAGCAATAATCTCCTTCAAACCAGGCCCGAATAGGGTCTGCCCCTTGAAGGGAATGTTAAGTAGCTTAGATTTTAAAGTCACGTCAGCTGACCATGATTTGAGCCATAGCGCTCTGCGCGCCTGTATAGCAAAACCAGAATTCTTAGCCGTTAGTTTATTCAAATGAACAATGGCATCAGAAATAAAATAATTGGCTAGCTTAAGTGCTCTAAGTTTGCCAAGTATGTCATCCAATGGAGTCTCTACCTGTAAAGCCTCTTCCAGAGACTCAAACCAGTACGCCGCAGCAGCAGTGACAGGGGCAATGCATGCAATGGGCTGTAGGATAAAACCTTGTTGAATAAATATTTAATTAAGGTAACCTTCTAATTTTTTATCCATTGGCTCTAAAAAAGCACAACTGTCCTCGACAGGGATAGTAGTACGCTTTGCTAGAGTAGAAACTGCTCCCTCCACCTTAGGGACTGTCTGCCATAAGTCCCGTGTGGTGGCGTCTATTGGAAAACATTTTTCTAAAAATAGGAGGGGAAGAGAACGGCACACCTGGTCTATCCCATTCCTTATTAATAATTTCTGTAAACCTTTTAGGTATTGGAAAAACATCAGTACACACCGGCACTGCAAAGCATTTATCCAGTCTACAAAATTTCTCTGGCACTGCAATGGTATCACAGTCATTCAGAGCAGCTAAAACCTCCCTAAGTACCACGCGGAGGTGTTCAAGCTTAAATTTCAATGTAGAAATATTAGAATCAGGTATCTTTCCTGAGTCATTAACATCACCCACTGACTGAAGCTCTCCTTCCTCAGCTTCTGCATATTGTGAGGCAGTATCAGACATGGTTCTTAAAGCGTCAGTATGCTCTGCATTTTGTCTCACCTCAGAGCTATCTCGCTAACCTCTAAGTTCAGGTAGTCTGGCTAATACCGCTGACAGTGTATTATCCATGACTGCCGCCATGTCTTGTAAAGTAAACTCTATGGGCGCCCTAGATGTACTTGGTGCCATTTGAGCGTGAGTCCCTTGGGCGGGAGTCAAAGGGTCTGACACGTGGGGAGAGTTAGTCGGCATAACTTTCCCCTCGTCAGATTCCTCTGGTGATAATTTTTTTAAAAACAAAATATGATCTTTATTGCATAAAATGAAATCAGTACATTTGGTACACATTCTAAGAGGGGGTTCCACCATGGCTTTTAAACATAATGAACAAGGAGTTTCTTCTATGTCAGACATGTTTATACAGACTAGCAATGAGACTAGCAAGCTTGGAAAACACTTTAAATCAAGTTAACAAGCAAATATAAAAAACGGTACTGTGCCTTTAAGAGAAACAAATTTTGTCAGAATTTGAAAAACAGTGAAAAAATGCAGTAAATCAAACGAAATTTTTACAGTGTATGTAATAGGCTAGCAGAGCATTGCATCCACTTGCAAATGGATGATTAACCCCTTAGTTCAAAAAACGGATCAAAAAAACGAAATAGACTTTTTTTTGTTTGTTTTTTTGTTGTTTTTTTGTTGTTGTTTTTTTAACAGTCACAACCAACTGCCACAGCAAGCTGTGGTCCTACCTTCCCCAATAAACGACTTTGGAAAGCCTTTGAGCCCTTTAGAGATGTCCTATAGCATACAGGGGACTCCTGAGGGAAGCTGGATGTCACAGTTTGTAATTTTAACTGCACCAACTGTAACTTTTATACTATAACAGTGGAAAGCCTCAGTAAAAACTGTTTCTAGTCAAAATTTAAGCCAGCCATGTGGAAAAAACTAGGCCCCAATAAAGTTTTATCACCAATGCATATATAAAAACGATTAAACATGCCAGCAAACGTTTATATTGCAATATCATAAGGGTATTACCCCTGGGAGTAAGCATGATACCAGTCGTTATTAAATCACTGTATTCAGGCTTAACTTACATTAATCCGGTATCAGCAGCATTTTCTAGTGTTTTCCATCTCTAGAAAAAATTATAACTGCACATACCTGATAGCAGAATAAACTGCACGCCATTCTCTCGCTGAAGTTACCTCATCTGTGTAATCCCCTCAGACATATGTGAGAATAGCAATGGATCTTAGTTACAACCTGCTAAGATCATAGAAACCTCAGGCAGATTCTTCTTCTATTTACTGCCTGAGATAAAATAGCACAACTCCGGTACTATTTAAAAATAACAAACTTTTGATTGAAGAAAATAAACTAACTATATTTAACCACTCTCTCCTACAACATCCTAGCTTGTTGAGAGTTGAAAGAGAATGACTGGCTATGACAGTTAGGGGAGGAGCTATATTACAGCTCTGCTGTGGGTGTCCTCTTGCAACTTCCTGTTGGGAATGAGAATATCCCACAAGTAATGGATGATCCGTGGACTGGATACACCTTACAAGAGAAAAGTCCAACAGTTGTTTGTGGGGTTGTGGACTTTTTGTTTTAAAAGGCTTTGGATTATACTCCTGTGTTGCCTGCTTCTTTTTGGGTTTCCCTCCATCGCTTCTGCCGGGCGTGGGTTACTTGTATGATTTATACTTTGTTTACAGCAGAGCACCAGGTGAATGCAATAGATGGTGTGTGCCGGCTCCATACTGTACATATATATATATATATATATATATATATATATATATATATTGCAAGATGTCCAAACTCAAATATAAATTAGTAGATTTATTGTAATATACAAACTTTCCTTTTAATTTCTTCAGAGACCAGTGGTCTTAACTTAGAATATTTGTTTCATCGTGTTATATATATTTATTCTTTTCATTTCCTTCATGCTATTTATAGGTTACTCATAGTAGAGGGCAAGTTAGGTCAGAAATGCAGAAAATATGATCCTTATCAGGGGATGTATCAATTAATTTGTTGCTTCCCTCTGTAGAGGAGCAATTATTGCTTCCTAGCATGGAACAGTTGTCACCTCATTTATCATTTATTCTATTTAGAATAATTTCCATGGCTGTACACTTTTAATCATATATATCCATCTGCATAGAAACCCTTCTTTACTTTCAGCAAAATGTGAGCCAGGAAACTTTGTGGCAAACTCATTAATCTTACTGAATTATAATATAAAAAATGACTTTTGCACAAGCAAATACTTGGGTAATAGTACATGCGGGCAGAGGGTGTCCATTGTCTGCTGCTAATTCACCTCGTACATGGTGTTCATAAACTTTTGTGAGGTTGCTGAGGGGCCTCATCAAGCTGAGATCATGTTCAGAATTCATAGTGCATTTATTAATTTATATTTTCTACATATCCTTTGGTGGGTATAACTGCCATTAACATCTGTAATTGCATTGAGTGTCCAATACAGTACATAAAATTTCACACATGACATACAAACCTATTGCCAAATAGGTAAAACTATTTACAACAGCAAAAGACGCTTGAAACATAGTTAATTTAATGCTTGTAAGGATAAAATATTTGTAGTGGAAGTTGTCTTGCAGACCTCACAGACATGAACAAGGGTCTAACCATGAGCCTTTCTGGAGTATTTCAGGACTGTGGTCAGGATTTTTTACCTTTACTAACTCCAAGCAAGCAAAATTCAAAGGAATATATATTTAAAAATATTAAGAACATTTTCTACAATGTGAAGAACAGTGTATATAGAGGCCCAGTGTATATATGAGTGTAACACTTTATTTTAATGTATTTATGTTGTGCTTGGTGCACTTTTTTTTTTACCTTTACACTTTACGCTAGGGCCTCTATTTATCAAAGTCTGGCGGACAGTGCGGATCAGGTCCGCCAGACCTCGCTGAATACGGAGATCAGTACGCTCTCCATATTCAGCATTGCACCAGCAACTCACAAGAGCTGCTGGTGCAACGCCACCCCCTGCAGACACACGGCCAATCAGCCACCTGCAGGGGGGTGTCGATCAACCCGATTGTACTTGATCGGGTTAAATTGTGGCGATGTCTGCCCGCCTGCTAAGAGCAGGCGGACAGGTTATGGAGCAGCGGTCTTTAGACCGCTGCTTCATAATTGGTGTTTCTGGCGAGCCTGCAGGCTCACCAGAAACACGGGGCCTCAAGCTCTATCCGGAGCTTGATAGATAGGCCCCTAGGTCTTCACTCGTGGAAACCCGACACACGCTAAATTTATATAGCTCTGTGAGAGTTGGTTATAAATATAATCTACATTTTACACAAAATCAGGGGTCTGATCTAAGTTCTAAAGTAAATGTGAGGGTAGCTGTTGTGCAAGGGTCACTTGTGAGGATTGATGTGGACATTCATATACATAAGTACTATTTATTATTAACATTCACTGGACTTTTTATTTACTATTTTATAAACATTTTTGATCAAGTCCTCTGAATGCTAGTTATAAATAGTGTTAGTTTACATAAATGCCAAGAGTAAAACGGCAGAATCGTCAATAATTTCTTACTTCATTTAACATTGCTTAGTACACATTTGACTCCTCTATAAATTTACCTGTTCCTTCCACTCCCCCACAAACACCACATGTGCCTGCCTGGTACCACAATGCACTGGGAAGGTTGAATGGGTCAGTAATGCGGAGACAGCTAATGGGAGCTTATCTCTAGAATGTTTAGCTTATCACAGGGCTGAGGGGAGCTCCAGCTGAAAGAAGCTATGTTGTTGCACGTACCTGTAAGCCTGGCTGTGTACTGATCACTGATCTTGTCTATCATTTTATGACAACGGTGACAGAATATTGCACAGGCTCATAAGTGATTTGCCTGCTGCTCAATGGGTCAAGATCAGTGGGACCCAAGAGTTAGGATGGTCATCTGTAAGCCTCATAATATTTGCAGGGGTGCACACAAAAGACTCACTCCTCTCTTAGTACTGCCCATTTGGTGGTGGTGAAAGTGGTACATACTCACACACACAGGTTTTGAGCAATTTAATACGCCCTTCTATAAATCTTCACTTGCAGATAGGACAAGGAGAAGGTACAAATATCTTTGAATTGGGAAACTATCGGGCTACAATGTTATAATAAGTTTTTTCTGCTATATATTGTTTCACAAATCAGTTTTATTCAACCTAGGCCATTCTGTACTCCTACTCATTTGTCTAACGCTATGGAATATGGTGGCACTTTACAAATAAATTATAATAATAATGATGACAATCTTCAATGTGTTTGCAGGCCAGTATTGTATACTTCATGAACAACAATATCAATCATTATAGAATTTAGTCACACTGGTAAATAAAAGAATGATGAACTCCTTTCTTATGTTATGATATCTCCTGCACCTTATGGTGCCGTGCAGACAATGAGAGGGCTAATAGCTCTGTGCAAGTAAACATTAAAATAAAGTTATACTAAACATTGATAAAGGTGGTGTAATTATATACTAACAGACTGTGGGTTCAATCTCAGGGGCATATTTATCAAGCTCCGTATGGATGTCCCATGTTTCTGGCGAGCCTTTAGGCTCGCCGGAAACACAAGTTATGAAGCAGCGGTCTAAAGACCGCCTGCTCTGAGGTGGCAGACAGAAATCTACAGAAATCAACCCGATCAAATGCGATCGGGTTGATTGACACCAGCAGCATTGCACCAGCAGTTCACAAGAACTGCTGGTGCAATGATAAATGCTGAGAGCGTATGCTGTCGGCATTTATCGATGTGCAGCGGACATGATCCGCAATATTGGATCATGTCCGCTTGCACAATAATAATACGGCCCCTCAATCTTTTAGAAAGAAACATTTATCCAGTGATTTTATCAACAATATTCACCATTAGAGTATTTGGGGATGTTAGTAGATACATCATTTGATAAGTTTTGCTAAAGGATTCTAATCAACCCCTATATGAATTAAAAGGGACATTAAACACCGTGCAATTTTTATATAAAATTCTTTAGTTATGCATATATTTTAATTATATTTATTGCCCATTTTCATGAAAATTGAGCAGTTTCTAATTCTCAGAACTTACAATGCAGTAGACATGTGCATGGCGAAAAAATGTGGTTCGGTTTCGGATCGATTCGGAATTTTTCGAAGTTCGGTTTGGATCGATTCGAATTCGGAAAATTTCGAATCGATTCATTTCGGATTCATTCGGATTCAAAGAAATTCGGCTGGATTCAGTTCGATTCGGTTTGATTTGGTTCGTAAATTCGGCAATTCGGTAAGTGTTAGGTGGGATTAGACTAGTATTATACTGTATATTAGGTGTTAACCTAAAATACTGTATAATACTAGTGTAATCCAATGGCCATCCAAATTTACGAATCGATTTGATTCTGAAAATTCGGCAAAATTTTAATTTGGAAATTCGGTTCGAATTTCCGAATCGAACCGAACCGAATCGCACATGTCTACAATGCAGTCTGCTGACTTCTCAGGGCTTACCCTGCTAAATATCTGTACATACAGTAATTGGCTTTATCAGATATCAACTGCAAAACAATGCATTTTATACTAACTTTTTGACAATGCCTAACCTTGTTGTTTGTGGACTAAAGCCAAGATTGGCTCCACAAAATAAGGCAAATTGTGTGTGGGGGGGCTATTGAAAAATAATTGCAGTAAAAATGATGTAATTTGTTTTAAAAACATTAAGACTTGGCTGATTTGTTTCTCTATTGTAAGCAATGTCTTGTAATTACTTGGGGGACAATTTTATATTGTGCTGGCGAACATGATCCGCTATAGCAGATCATGTCCCCTGTACATTGATAAATGCAGACAGAATACACTGTCGGCATTAATCATTGCCCAAGCATTTCTCGTGAAATGCTTGTGCAATACCACCTCCTGCACATTCTCAGCCAAACGGCCACTAGCAGGGGGTATCAATTATCCTGATCATATCTGATCAGAATGATTGCTGTTTGCCACCTCAGAGATGGAGGACAAGTTAAGGACTGGAGCAGCAGTCTTAAGACTGCTGCTTAACTCTTGTTTCGGGCGAGCCTGAAGGATCGCGCGGAAACTGCAACATACGGGGCATGATAAATCGGCCCCTTGGTGTTTTCTGTTCCATTTGAGAAATAAGGTAAAAGATACACATCTCAAATGAATGAGAAAATTTTAAATACCAACACATAACAATTCCAAAAAAAAAAAAAAACCTTAAAAAGATATTAGATAGATTGAAATATATATAAGACATGTCAGGAGCATATAACACAAGAAAGCAACCAAAATAGTGTAATACGGTCAGGAGATTAAACAATCTATTTGTATAGTAATACAATCACATATTTCCAATATAGTTCAGGGTTATCTGTACGGTAATATCTTTTTATCTAATCTTAATTTGCACTTCTTATATATAAAGTAAAAGGAGAAAAAGCTTTATAGTATAGTATTGTCAAATCAACCACTCCTCTGATAGCCCCTGAATATTACTCACAGAATAAATATTTTTTCTACATTTATTGAAACAGCTGTTTTAACACATAGAAAAATATTCCAACACCTCAGTTGTACACGTTTCACAATTCTTTCATCTTCCTCAGTATTATTAAGAAAAAATAGTCATACAATATATTCACACGGTAATATGTTTGCAAGATTTTTCTCATCATGAACATTAAATTATAATTCATCATTTTCATAGTGTTGTAGTTTAAAATAAGTGAAGCTATTACTTAGTTCATTTATATATTCATCTTTGAAGAAAAAAACAGCAGAAAGAAACAAAACTTAAATATAACCTAATAATCTAGCTATAAAATGTTGTTTTTTTTAAATTGTAGGTCCCATTTAATGTGCTTTCAAAATACCAAATTTCCAAATATAGAGACTTTATATTTAAAATTTGCAGAGGTGGTTTAGTTTCTTGCAGGGCTTTTCTGATTGTTGTATAGTTGGATTTTACAAGGAACGTGTAATTGTTCTAAATTGTAGTTATTTTAAATGCATTTTTTAGCATTAGGCTTATATTTAAAACTCACAAAAATTGTATGTTATAATTATGTTCTGCAGCTTTTATGAGTATATATGAATCATACTATGTGCTATATTAGATTCCCTTAGAATTTACTTTTCCTGTGTTATTTGCATACATAATTGATGTTTCTTATTCATTTCTTTTGCTTTATATTTAGTGAGCCTCAGAAATTATGTTTATTAAACAATCCATTTAATTTATTATAAAACAGGTAACAGTGTATACAAAAATAACACAACCAACAGCCAAACAATGCAAACTAAAGAAACCCACATGGAATGACAGCTGTCATAGGGCTAGATTATAAGTTGAGCGCTAATTTATTGTGCGCCCGTAAATGTGCAAATTCACCCATTTACCGTGGGAGTGTGATAATCAGCCATTACAAGCAATTAACGCTCAAAAAATGAACCAGATGTCAGACCTCTGGTTAATTTTTAAAATGTGCCCGAATTTCCCCCCAAAACAATTGTATAGTGCCTGTTGGCAAATAAAACATATAAGCATTTAAAAGAAATTGCACTGAAAATTGCCTTTACATTGCGGTCTATGGGGACTGTGTGTGCCTTGTACATATGTATGTATGTATTCATATTCATTTTTGTCATATCCCTCATTAATAGTATATAAAAAAACAATAAAAGGGACATGTCACGCAAATGTTAAATAATATACACATATTAACACATAAATATATATGTAAATATTCATATACATATATATTTATATTTTCTGCCCATCATTGCACAACTTACCCCCTTCACTGCACTACTTCTCATGCCTTGCCTCACGACATGAGAAGAAAGCTCCCATTGGAGCCTATGGAAGCACGCTCTCGTGAGCGCAAAGTAACGCAAGGTTGCGTTCGCATTGCACCAGCTTGTAATACCAAGCACATTTGCATGCACTGGTATTATTAAGTTGAGCACAAATATCGCTTTCACAGAAGCAATATTTTGTGCTCCACTTATAATCTTGCCCATAATGTTGAATACACATTTAGGTATTTGGTCAGACTAGTTGACCCTGTTGGTTAATGAGCCTTTAACATTTTTGTAGTTTAAACAAATTAATAAACAATTCATAGATACGAGGTTTCTATCATATTACCTTTTTGCATGTTGTTTTATTAACCCCTGTTAAATGTTTCTATATCATTGATGTCCTTCAGAAATTCAAGTTTTTCATATATGTAATGAATATATGAGGTAAGATATGAGTGATCCTTTCTAGCCTCTTTACAAAAAAACTCTTTTAGGTTACGTTCAGTTAACACCCATATTTCTCTGCTTACTTTCTGTCTTGCACTTTTTTGCTAAATATATACTATTTCCTTTCACCTTACGCTGATCTTCTGGTTTCATTGTGTTACCAGTTAAAACCTCTTTTCATTTTGTCTCGTCATAATGTTCTCTCATGCTCTATCATTATAAACGTATGTCTTCCTCTAGTTCACTCTTTTTCCTATTTTTAATCGTCTATGCTTCAACGCTTTGCCTCCCTTTCCACCTCATCTAGCTTTGTTGTTTAAGAAAAAATGGAACATACTCTATATAAATGCATAAGAAATTAAGATTATTGTCAGTTATATCCTCTTCTACAGGCAGAAAAAAACTATAGATTTTTATACATTTTCCATTTTTTTCATAATTTTATTATCTCAACGTTTATTGACTTATAGACTTTTAAAAGTGGATTTAAGCAGATGTAAATTCCTAATATTTTTGATTGTTTAAACTTGATAAAAGTGGAAATAAAAAAAATGAAAATAAATATTTTCATTTTTATTGAGCCATACAGCTTTATATTTTGCTATTGCTATTTTTTATTATAATTATTATTATTGTTATTATTTTAATTTGTTTTTCTTGCCAAAACACTCTGCTCTATATAGCAATATGACATCTGCCAACCTTGTTAATAAATAATAATTTCTCATTTGATCTTCTCCACATTCTTGTAAGTAACCTCCATTTCATCTACCTTTTGGTTATTTTTCACCTGTATTCCAAGGTGTTTATCTCAATTGTTTTTTTTTTTTCTATTTATCTGCTGCAGCATTATCACTATTTACTGTTTCTTCAACTATAATACAATATTGATCAAATCTTATCTAGTTCCATTTATCATTTATAAAAGTTTTTACTGTACGAACATCTTACAAAATAAGATAAGAATTAGTAGTGTGTGATAACCACAATTTTATGAGAGTTATACTTAGAAGCTTGAATTAAAGAAACTTGGAAAATACAAATGTAATTGTATCTCCTATTGCAATATATTAGACTGCAATATATGTGTTTCAATCACTTTTCCACTTGTGACTTTGCTTACTCTAATCATCAATACCACCTGATTCAATAATTTCCATTAAGAGAGGGTATATTGTATTGATAGAGATGTTAGGGAAGTCTTTACATTTATTTAATTAGTTAAGAGTGGATATAATTATTTTTTCTTAAGTTGATTAAAATCATAAATTGACTAAATATTTTTAAGGTGTCCTCATGTTTAAGTGCCGAAATGGAGAGAAGCAGAGAAAGTAAAGATACAAATAAATTAAAAATTGAGAAACTTGAATATAAATAAGAAATTATAACAGACAGACATTGAGAAATATTTTTTGTTGAAAACCAATTTAAACATTTCCATTTTTAATAAGTATGATTAAACTTTCCTTAAGACAAATAGAAGGAACAAATTGGAAATAATTGTCATCACAAAAGGAAAGTCAACAAAAGCAGAGGTAAATATTTCAAGAAAAAAAAGAATAGCTCAACCTGTTTATCATCATAAAAATGTTAAAAAAATACCTTTGTTTGTACTTTGTACATTTTATATGTCTCTATAATTTTTCTGCACTAGTATTACCTGTCTACAATTCTGGATATAATGGCCTACTGTTTGAAATCCTTTGGGGATAAAAAGTGGTAGATACATTATTTATAGAGATAAATACTTTAATGAAGATACAAATTAGAACATTTTTATTGATTCAGATCAATCTGACCAAGACACAAACAGACAAATCCAAGAACCAAGCTTTATGAAAGTTTATACTCCTTCTAGACTCTAAGTAACCTATACGATAGCTCCAACAATTAAGTATTCAGTTTGCTACCAGATTACTTATGGACAAGCCCCTCACAACCCCAACACATATCTCTTTTATTACTTTCTGTAATCCAATCAGTGGTGACTTCCCCCTCAAATTTGTCCCTTAATTCTATCTTCTACATTTATACAGTTTGGAAATTAATTTAGGCTTAAGGAACATAACAGTGTTTATAACCTAAAGGTTACTGATTGTTCCTTCCAGGTCATTGAAGTGCACTCAGCTGACAATCTGAATATTTGCTACAGGCATCTTCATATGCTCACTTTTATTGACCCTTTTAGTTTGCTGGATAAGTTATAGTTCCCCCTCCTGAGCAGCAGCTGAGGATCAACGTGGCCACTCCAGTTGTCTATTTATAATTTTAAGAACTTCAAATTGAATCCACTAAAAGTTTCCACACTTGGCCATCACTGATAGTATTTTCATAATCAATACTTGTAAAAAAGATTTTTCCCCCAGTCCTATTTGTAATATTCTGCATATTAATGAAGAGTTGATTAACAGCATTGCGAGGAATCAGAATGCTTCTTCTCTCTTTACCCTTTTTTTGGGAGTCCCCTACATTAGGAAAACTCTTCTCACAATCATGTTTACCACTGTGTTGCTGAGAAATTCCTATATACTGTAGACTGCAGTCTTCCTTGAAAAAACTTTTTTAAACCATAGACCAAAGATTCCTATAGACCTTCTGTTTTAATTAATTATGTTAGCTTCCATGAGGTCTTTTGAGTCTTAGCTATAACATAAGAATATGGGTTTCTGGTTTAGACATTCATCATCCTTGCACCAAATTATTTTGTGATCAATGTGATTGTTGTGTCCCTTTTGGGGTTTCGTTTTATTTATTGTGTAACTTCAGTTTCTAAGCCTCCCCTTTTTTTTGCTTTTTTGGTCTTGTTTACCGCCAGACCATTACACCCCACTTGCACTGATGAAACAGTTTTGACATGGGCCCATTAGTAATGAATTATCCTTTGAATATACTGTCAAGATAAAATTGAAAGAAAACCGGATTTATTTATAATTACCTTTAAATTCCTTTCTTCATTATCTGACTGACAGCACTCAGACTCACCCGTCCAGAACTGTAGTTTCATTTCTACCTCTGGTTTGTCCTACTCCTTGCCTTTTTTCTTCTTCTCCCTTTGCGTCACGAAGAAACAATACTGTATAGATGTTGAAAAGTGCTAGAGAAGGAGGGTTTGATGTTTTAGTTGTTTTTTTTTAACAATCTCTCTTTTACCAAGAGCTGGCTTCATATAGATTTATATTTTTGTTCATTTAATTTTCTCCTTATATCTATAGTTTATTGTTTGAGTACTTTGTATCATTGTGCACTGCAATAAAAACAATATAGTAATAGTAATTAATGATCCATTCAGAAGATAAGAAAAAAGATTTAATTTTATATATAAAAGTAAAAATTTTATGTTTGCCCCTGCTTTTAATTCTGTTCCCTAAAAGCTGTTGCTAATGTTGTACATCAAATCCTTATTTATCTTATCAAAAATACACGTCTTTTAAATTTGTCTTTTGGTTGGATGAGAAAACTCTCTAAAGGTTTTTTTTCTAGTCAGAATTGAGTTAATGGTTTTTCGACATCTTTAACTCATTTTGTTCTTTTCAATGGCTATGAAAATGATCCTATCAGGTGAAATAGTTAAGGCTTTGCCTTCATTACATCATAAGTTTAATGAACCCAAATTTTTTCTTTCATGATTGAGATAGGGCATGACATTTTAAGCAACTTTCTAATTTACTCCTATTATCAATTTTTCTTTGTTCTCTTGCTATCTTTATTTTAAAAGCAGGAATGTAAATCTTAACAGCCAGCCCATTTTAGGTTCTCATAGATTTAGTACCCTGGAGAATATACTCCCAGGACTCCTTGTATCACTTTATTTTACTAATCAGAGGACATTTTAACACAATAAATTTAATAACTACAACATGCCAACATGGCAAAATTTCCAGACGTGGCATTGTGCGCCACAAACATAAAAAATCCTTCAGTTTATAATAAATAGTAAAAAAAGCATCTGCAATATAATTTCATTATTTATTTTGCCCTCCTTTTGTTCCTGTAATTTAACTCTCGAAAATTGAGGTTTTTCTATTTTCGAGAATTGAAAATACAAACTGAAGATTTTGCAAGCCTAACCCTGCTACATAGCTGTCCCTTCTACACATCAGCAGAGATGATGAGATAAGGAACTGCAAAGCAATGTACTAACAAAATGACAAGGTCAAGCTTTGTCTACTCCAGTAACCTAATCAAGTTTGGATTGGCTCCTGAAGTAAGTGGTGACAGCAGCCTTGTTATTGAAAAGCAACTGCAGAAAACATGGTGTTAGTCTGTTCTTAAAACGTTTACACTTGGCTGATATCTTAGTCTATTGCAAGACAGCAGAAAAGAGGTTATTGAGGGTACTAAAGTAATTCTAGATTAACACTCCTTCATATGTAGCATTGTTAAAATATAAAGTACACAAGAAAATCAATTTAATAATGTACCTCTATTTTAATAATAAAAATGTAATTAATTTAGTCACAATGTCCACAATATCATTAAGCTCATTATCAAACCACATACTGTACTGACCTTATGGGTAGATCTCAAATTTAGTTCTGCAATTATTAGTAGAAACCTGTGTAACATCATTGTTTCATTATATGTAATAACTATTTGAGGAAATCTTTAATGACATTGTAATTTTATCCAAATATTGAATTTGTTGATCTTTATAGGTCATATTGAGGCATCATTTCAGATACTATTTCCCCTGCAAATAATTATTCTTTCAAGCTTTATTTCTTCTCACAGTGAGGGGCTGACTTGACGGCTAATGTGTTGCTTGGATGCAATTAATTATATTTACTTTTTAGTCTCTATGAAAATAACCCTTGAAATGACTTGACCTACAAATTAATATTGTTGAAGTCTCGTTAGTTAGATGCAATGTAACACATGTCATAGCTAGGTTATTCATTAGACACAAGGAAGGAGAGCAAAACTTGCCTTGTCAAGATCATTAGTTCCAGAAATAATACATAATATTAAAAGATTTTAGAAGCCAGCAATACAAGAATATCAATACATGTTGTATATACACAGAATACGTGTTTTCAGAAGCAGTAAATAATATATACAAATGAGGTTGGTACCAAAGAAAATCCAGAAGCCTAAATTTCTTCATATATACAATGTATCAATAGCTTATATCTATTATAAGTGGAAAAACAGATTATATTAAAATATTTATTGCTGCGCCATCAAAGAAACAGGAAAAAATCTAAAAAAAATAACATGAACGCCAAAAGAATAAAATATCCATAGACAATATACAATCAGTCATTTTGTATAGGGGAGTGATTTATAATGAATTCTAGGTAATTCAATGTAATATCCCTACAAGGGTGGCTTGTCCCTTTAAGATTCAGGTGATTGACCCCAGCCCCGCTCCACTTAAAGGTATATGTGAGCCCTCATTTGAAAGACTAGAATGAGGGTTATCACTGTGTGAATTGGTGGTCACCTTCCACACTAGGCTCCAGGGTGGTTATAGAAACCCAGTCTCCTCCTACATTACAAAAGTGCACAATGAAAATCTAAATTTAAAAATCATACTAAACGAATAAGAAAACCATTTAGACACAAATACGCAGAAACATTTTTTATTGTTCACCAAAAATGGTATTTTATTATAAATATAAAATTTGTATTTAAATTACACAGGAATACATCAGATTAAGCATGCTCAGCATAAATCATCATTTAAGTACACTCAATGTACAAAGAAATTTGTACTTATAAGTACAAAATAAAAAGCATAATTGTAGGTTTATCGTAACATAGGCATTACATGGGCAATTATGAAATGGTCTTTCAAAGCCCAGTGTAATTATCTAAACATTTTCGCCCTACAGCTCTCTGTTTTTTCCCGTCAAGTAAAAGGTGTTGAGGTTGTCACAAAATACATAAAATGCTTCATACCCTAATAGAAAAACACATGCATACAAAAATAGAGGCAATTGTTATATGATGTACGCAGAAAGTAACGTAATTGTTCTACCTAATGAAGTTTCCATTTTCAGTGAGCGCCATTACTTTTTATAGGAATAAATCTCGCCACTCACAGGAACTGCCCCTTTTTAAAGATAATTCCATGAGGGCTCCCCTGTGAGTATAGGCATAAAAAAACATGTAAAAACTGGTAAAGCTTAGATAATCAGGACCTAGGTGAGTACATTTTTACTCAACATAACCTCAATTTGGCATGCTGAGTCAAAGATATATAGATGCATTTGAATAAGAAGTAAACTAAATAAAAATACTAAAACTGATTGAACAGATCTAAACATTTTTAATCTTTACATGAAATCACTAAAGGGATAAGCTGTGTTATATGTAGTTCTTTATATGGTGAGTGGGGACTGCTGATGAGCAACGATACGCATTTGTCTGAAAACAGTAAACAGATTTTGAATATTTATATATATATATATATATATATATATATATATATATATATATATATATATATATATCTTATCACCTTTGAGGTGTCTGACGAAGTGGGTAAAACCCTGAAACGTTACTAATAAAGGAGTGACAATATTATAATTCCTGGAGAGTGCATCCGTTTTTGCAGACTATTTATATACTTGGAAGCACCCTGGGTGGCTGTCTCTATAATTTGTGAGTGCTGGCCTACTTGAGCTTGTATGTATGTATATATATATATATATATATATATATATATATACACACAAATATATACACCTAAAGATTAACATGTCCAAGACTGAGCTCCTTCTAACCCCCCCCCTTCAAGCTCTACGCCAACTTCTAACTTCTCTATCCCTGTCAATGGCATCACCATTTCCCCATTGCCCCAAGCCCGCTGCCTCGGAGTTACACTTTACTCAAATCTATCCTTCATCCCCCCCCATTCAATCGCTTTCTACATCCTGCCGCAACCCCCTATGCAATATTTCCAAGATTTGCCCTTTTCTAAGTGCTAACACCACAAAGCATATAATACACTTCCTTGTTATTTCCCGACTTGCCTACTGCAATAACCTACTTACTGGCCTTGCTCTTTCCTGCCTCTCCCCCCTTAAATCCATCCTAAATGCCTCTGTCAGGCTAATCCACCTTTCACATCGCTCTGTATCTGCTGCACCTCTCTGCGAGTCCATTCATTGGCTCCCCAATCACAGCAGAATTAAATTCAAAATTCTCACCCTTACATACAAAGCTCTCACCAACACCGCTACCCACTACCTAGTCTCTCTAATAAACAAATATACTCCAGCCCACCCACTAAGATCCAACAATGACCGGCTCCTTGTATCTTCAACTATCATTCCCATGCTAGACTGCAGGACTTCTGTTGTGCAGTACCTACCTTCTGAAATCTCTCCCTCATGCTTTTTCTTCCTTTAAATGCTCACTGAAGACTTTTTTTACACTGACTTTGTGGGTAAAACGGTGACCTCATTTCGGGAAAGACTTGCCAATCACAAAACGGCAATAGGACAGGCATTGGAAAAGGGCAAATCTGAACAACCTGTCGCAAGACATTTTGCACAAGCAGGTCACTCTATATTATACAGATAAATGTGGCGCTTACCAGTCCTGGGGGTCCGTATGTCCATGTATGTCGAGCAGCGTCGCTTCATCGTGTGTTCCGGCGTTAGCTCTATGAGCTCGATCAGCTGTTGGGTATATCCGGTGAAAGGGAGCCCAGCCAATGCGCCTCCATCTAGGGCACAAATACCCTGAATCCCAATCCCACAAACAAGGTTCCGGGCTTCGCAAACCTTTTCCTTCCTTGGATTTGAAATGATGAAGGGGGTCACGTATAATGTATAAAAAAAGGTGTATTTATTAGTTGAGACACTGAAAACAAAGTGAGCCTGAGCTCAACACAGCAGACATAAGGGGTCACAAAACGGAAGGAAAAGGTTTGCGAAGCCCGGAACCTTGTTTGTGGGATTGTGATTCAGGTCACTCTATATCCACACTAAGAGCGATATTAATTGACCATATCCCACACCCTAAGAGAGGTGGTGACAGAGGACTGGCTCTATTACGACAAGAGTCAAGATGGATTTTTACCCTCAACACAGTATATCCTAAAGGCTTAAATGCGAATATAGATTTTACATGCTGTTATCGACAGTGATGACTTTGATGGTGTGCTGCCGTGTTGTTTCTACCTTGTCCTGGAGACATGAAGCACATTAGATCTTAGGCTAATATTATATATAATCCTTAAGTGGCATTACATTTAGAATGGGTCATCCAGCGATGTAAGATATTCGAAAAGTTGGATGTAACATTTGATTAAACATAGTGAATAGTAATCAGGTTAGCTTAATGCTCTTGGGCTATATGTGATAACTACTGAATTATGCGCACACCCTGATACCTTTGGTATAGATCATGTGATCAGTATTTGGTTAGTTTTTGTATATATATATATATATATATATATATATATATATATATATACAAATATATATATATATTTATTTGTTTTTGAACACTTATTATGTGCTTTCGGTTTCTTCCGTGCATCCGATCCTCCCGTTGCACTAATTTACAAGTTGTTTACCGTTGCCTTGACAACGGGTTGTCTCTGATCCCAGACAGAGTCAGATCTGGATGACGTCATACGCAGACGTTGACGCCATCTTTGGTGACAGGCAACATGGGGAGCGGAGGCTTGGAGTGTGATTGTGAGTAATGATGTAATGTGCTCATTAAGATGATTAGTTAAGATATATAAGTTGGGTATGTATATTGTAATTTTATGTCTGCACGGCCTCCATTGAGAAAGGCTCCAGGAGGAGCCAAAATGTTTGGAAAATACTTTTGGCTTGTTTGTTATTAAACAGCCGATTTGAAAATGTATCCCTGTCTGCTGTGCCTGTTTTAAGTTTCTCCATACGCAGTGGCTAAGCGTGAGATTCTTTGGGACTGCATGTATACATTATCTAACAGAGCACCAGGGTTTGTACTTGCTGGAGTGTGCCATCTCCAATTTTGCTTTTATTTATATATATATATATATATATATATATATATATATATATATATATATATATATATATATATATATGTATATATATATATATATATATATATATGTATATACTGTATATATATTACCTTTTGTGAGTCATCTATCTGTTTTAGTAATTTTTCCTAAATATGAATGTAAGATACTATTAAGAAAAAGATAATGTTTGAATTATCAAGGATCAATTTTTTCTTCTGTTTAAATATCAAAATACAACTATTACTAAGGCTAAATAAATGTTGAATTAACCAGCTGCAGGTTCTAGCAAAATACAATGCAGCTAATAATATATATTTGTATATTTTTGTTATGAACTTCGAAATTATTATTTTTTGTATATTTCCTGTGTGATAAAAATTCTCAAAATTATTTTACAACTTTTAATACATGTAACTGAAAAAATCCATTTACCATGAGTTTATTCTAGCCTTAAAAGACACCTAAAAAAACAAAGTGAAATAATCAAGGACAAATATAGAAGCCGTAAGGTATGTACACTTATTTTGAAGCATATAATGAGTTTCCTAGTTGTTTGTACTGGAGAAAGCATGATTCGCTCTCTGGGTAATCAGTAACAAAAGCAGCAATTCTCAATACTCAAAAATACAATATTTAAGTAAAAGAAAAAATTCCAGTTTGTTAACGATTTATTCACCAAATGGGTCTCCAAGGAAGTGGCTATAACTATATAGTAATAATTCCTTGCAGTATATCCTTAAAGGGACAGTAAACATTCTGTAACATTTCTCTTGTCTTGCTATAGATAATATCAGCCAAGTCTAAAAAAATTTTTTTAATCATCTTTATTTATGTCTAATCATTTTTAAAACAAAATAACATCTTGTTTACTGCAATTATGTTTCCATAGCCAAATTCCATCCACCACTTGGTGGCCATCTTTGTGTCATGGTGCACACTAGATTTTGATTATACAGTTGTTAACAGAAACCTCAGTAACTCAGATCATGATGGTCCTAGCTCCTAGCTCCTTGGAACAAAAACTGATATATAGAATATATTACATGGTACATGTACATACATAAACATTTTATGCACATTCTTGTTCCATAGACTTAGAGCTCCACTTTTAGGGTCAATTTAAAAAGATAAAGGTTCGATTCTCAATCCTAAATTTTTAGGGGGTACCTAGATAAATATAGTGTGCATCCAGAACATTTTCCCTCAATTTTGTGTGGATTATCTGAGGTGGCATTTTATAGAGATATAAGTCCTCTAAAGTAGCAAAAAATTGAGTTTGAGATTCCACTGGTTATAAAGATAGGACTAGTAGAAATCTGGGGAAAAGCCTACTTTATTCATGTGTTTTGAGAAATGAACATTTGTAATATATGCTTAATAAATAATTAAAATGAACAGCATTTTACAGTAATTACGCATTTGATTGTCAATGAAGTATAAATGTACATTTTATAGTGGCAACAGTGAAGCATGATCTATTGTGTTGATAAAGGCACAAACATGACATTAGGACAGGATGACTTGCTCTGCATGTCTGGGCATACCCAAACCTGCAAGTGTGGGGACAAAGCTTGTCATGTTGGCGCCATTCATGTGAATTAGATGCTAGGAGCTGAATTGTGTTAGTTTAAAGTAATACCTGAATAGATTTTATCCAAATATGGAAATGCATTGTTTTCTTGGGTGTTTTATAAATTAAAGGGACAGTCAACACCAACAATGTTATTGTTTAAAAAGATAGATTATGGGGTCTATTTATTATTGTGCGGATGGACATGATACATTGTAGCGTATCATGTCCGCCGCACATCGATAAATGTTGACAACATACACTGTCGGCATTTATCATTGCACCAGTAGTTCTTGTGAACTGCTGGTGCAATGCCGCTCCCTGCAGATTCACGGCCAATTGGCCGCTAGCAGGGGTGTCAATCAACCTGATCGTTTTTGATCGGGTTGATTTCTGTCCGCTGCCTCAGAGAGGGAGGGTGGACAGGTTATGGAGCAGTGGTCTTTAGACCGCTGCTTTATAACTTCTGTTTCTGGCGAGCCTGGAGGCTCACCGGAAACACGGGGCATCAAGCTTCATACGGAGCTTGATAAATTGACCCTTATGTCTTTATTCACCATTCCCAAGTTTTGCATAACCAACACTGTTATATTAATATACTTTTTACCTCTATGATAACCTTGTATCTAAGCTTCTGAAGACGGCCTCTGTCTCAGATCTTTTGACAGATTTGTATTTTAGGCAATTAGTGCTGACTCTAAAATAACTCCATTAGAATGAGCACAACGTTAACTATATGGCACACATGAACAAACAGTACATGTTATTAGCTATTCACAGCCAGACAGTCAGATAAGAGGTGGACTGCAGAGTCTAAGAAATCACCCTATAAGCCTACCAAGGTTTAGCCTTTAATAACAAAAAATGCCAAGAGAAAAAAGCAAATTTGATGATAAACGTAAATTGGAAAGTTGTTTAAAATGATATGCCCTGTCGGAATCATGAAAGCTATGATGTTGTTTATCCTCTGATAAAAGCAGTAAGTAACTACAGCTCAGAAAAAAAGGAGTTGCTGTGTACAAGGGTAGGATGTGCTGTTACATCAGTTTGTAAGTACCATGAAAACAAATTTATATTGAAATATCATCACCTATTTGATAATAGCTGTTGTAATCCTTGGAATATTACAAAAGGACTATGAGAAATTCGATTAGAGCACATATCAAAGGAAAAGAACTATCCTCTAAAACTTGCCCCTGGTAGGTCACTGTGTCCCACCTGCTACAAAAAAATGCTTGTGATTGGAAAAGACACATGTATGAATCAAAGAGAGGACTGTGTATTACGTGAAGATTCTTTTCAGAAGGTTGATTTAGCTTGTGCTGCTCTTGGTGTATCCCCTGAATCCAAGATTAAGAAGATAAGTGCAGATAAAGTGCTTTGAGAGCTAAAGAAGGAAGGATTTCTAAAAATTTTGAAAAGAAATCTACATCAAAAGTGAGCAAGTAACTGAACTTCATGAACTAAAACTCAAGGACAGGTTCGATAAGTGTGAGAGAATTCTGGGTATAAGAAAATTTCACAGTTTTCAGGCGGTATCAGAGAGTACTATCAGGTGGTTTACAAGAGCTTGAAGAACATTCAGTGATTAAATATGTACCCCTGATCCTACAGAATAATGGTTGTGTAGCTTGTGTCTATGATGATCAGTGGTTGGTAAATTTGATTAAGGACTTCACTGAGGAAAACTGTGATGTTTTTGTAAAATTCTTCCACCCACCTAGATCAAAAATATTATTCAAGATCTCTTCTGAGGACAAAGTGTGGGTTCCTATGAACAATGTTCTCAGAAAACTGACACCTGCCGAGTTGACTACTGCCACCGTATGTTCCCACAACATTTCCAAGATACTGAGTGAAAAAATCTCACAGATTCTATTCAGACATGTAGCTGGAACTTTTGCTATGTCAATCATAAACATAATTACTTTAAAATACTCTTAATTTTAATATTAGTATGCTTATATTACATCTGTTCATTTTCAAAATGTATGAAAAAAGTAGGCTTTTCCACAGATTTCTTTCTAGGCCTAGCTCTGCAACCAGTGGAATCTAAAACTCAAAAACATTTTCAGGTTCCTATCTCATACCCCACCAGAAATAATCAACCCGAAGGTTAAGGGAAACCTGAAATGTTCTGCATGCACATGATACTTACCTAGGTACCCACTAAAAAAATTTGCATTGAAACTCAAACCCTTCCCTTTATAAATTGATCCTAAAAGTGGAACTTTCTAAGTCTATGGAACAAGAATGTGCAAAATGTACCTTGTAATGTGCTTTAGACATCAGTTTTTGTTCCTATGAGCTAGGACCATCCTGAGCTGAGATATTGAGGTTTCCATAAACATTTGTATAACCAACATTTGTCGTACACTATGACACAAAGATATCCGCCATGGTTAAACCAAGTAAAAGCAACCAACTTGACAATTATTGGACCACTTGAGATGGACTGCCCCTATAGCCAGTACTGCAGTTTTGAAATGCTCAGTATAGGTGGTGGTTTAAACATGCAATTTCATAAGAGAAAATAAATGTAAAGTAGTTGTTTGTTAACAATTTAAAGGGATAGTCTAGTCAAAATTAAACCTTCATGATTGAGATAGATCAATACATTTTAAGCAACTTTTTCATTTACTTCTATTATCATTTGTTCTTCCTTCTCTTGGTATCTTTATTTGAAAAAGGAAGAATGTAAGCTTAGGAGCCGGCCAATTTTGGTTCAGCGCTTGCTGATTGGTGGCTACATTTAGACACCAATCAGCAAGCGCTGAACCAAAAATGGTCCGGCTCCTAAGTTTACATTCTTCCTTTTTCAAATGATAATATCAAGAGAACAAAGAAAAATGATAATAGGAGTAAATTAGAAAGTTGCGTAAAATTGCATGCTCTATCTGAATCATGGAAGTTTAATTTTGAATAGACTATCTCTTTAAGACATATGGATTAAAGGGAAAAACAATGTACCTTTAAGTCTCCCCATGTAAAACAGCCTATTGGCTTATTACGTTAAGTACAAGATAGACAAACATTTTTTTTTGATGGGCATTAGAGTTTACAATTCCTCCGGCCCCTATACAACTATTTTTTTAACCCTGTCTGATAATTTAACACACTTCTTACTCTGATTTTAATAACACATAATGTATTATGATAGAAAACTTTTAAGCCAAATGATTAAGATGATACGAATAAAAAATATTTTGTTTTATTTTTTTTATTTTTATTTTTTAACGTAATATTTATTAGAGTTAAAAAAAAAAAAAAGCGTACAGAAAAAGTAAAAAAACAACAATTACATAAGATTTTACAGACACCAACAATTAACATCGCCTGGAGCATATATGTATATAGAATCAAATTTTGAAATACAACTTATAACAATTAATGATTATTATCACCATGGTTGGTGGCTCCAAAAATAAAGACAAACAAACACCATCTTTTGGAACAAGCACTAATCTAGCTGTATATACATCTTTGAATAAACAAACAAACAAAAGTAAATACAAAAAAAAATTAAATAAATAAAAAATAAATAAATTAATTAATTAATGCATTTATTCCTGCTCCCCACCCCTCAGCAAAGGTGCTGTCTCCAGAGCATAGGGTAATTATCTGATAGTAACAATTTTAAAAAGGCTGGTGACTTACGAAATTGCCCTAGCAGCTGCAATTGAACTTATCTAGGATGATCTAAAATTACTTTATTCCATTTTACCATATAATTTTTTAATTTTATTTCTTCAAAGATTAATGGATCATTCTGATCCAAAACCATTTGGTATACTATATTATGTACAAAAGAGGCTATACTGGGAGCCTTCTTATCCTTCCAAGCTCTTAATATCATCTGTCTAGTTAGTAATATTGCAGTATTGATCATCAACTTATTCTGTATCTTTTCATGTGCCAAAAAGAAAATATGCGTAAGGCTCAAGGGATATCCTAGATGACAAAAATCTATTCAGCCAAAATTCCACCTGCTTCCAAAGTTTAAAAATTTTGGGGCAGACATAAAAAACATGGTATAGGTCCGTTGATGGAAATTTACATCTATGGCAAGCCATGTCACCCTTCCATTTTCCCATTCTCTTAAGCGTCAGAAGTTTAAGGTGTGACTCTCTTATTGCCATATTAGGTGAATACTTTCTTACTCTATCAAAGCTCTTTTGAAAAAGATCCAGATTAATTCCAGGGTTATCTCGCTTCCATAGGAGAAAAAGATTATTGTAACAATCTCTAATGTATTATTTCAAATTAACTGCGCCTAAGGCAGAATGAGCTATATGCTGCTATATAAGGATTTTCTGGAGAGTAATATAATATTTGTGACACAGTATCAACAGCAACTAGACTTTACAAATGTTGATTCTGTGACTTATTGTTGCCAGATGCATGTAATCTAAATGTCAGATGATAATAGATCAGGCAAGGGTAAAAATAATGTACCGTATCAGTGTGAGGAGCCTACTAACAAGTATTGCTGAGAGCAAATAATAGAAGCAGAGTTGATACAGTGTTGCGAATAGCAAGTTTGTTCAGGCAACTATTTATGAGAAAGTTCAGGCAAGAGTTTTATGCATAACAACAAGGAGCTCTTAACAATGTCCTACATACAACCTGTCTCTGAGTATCTGCACAGCTGACAGAGGAGAGCTTCTGTAGCAGAGGCTGTGTGCGGCTGAGATCCGTGTAGCAGAGCGGCCGTAACTCATGACGTAACCACTGAGGAGGTTGACAACTTCAGTGCCCGATAGTGAGCGGTGCCGGAACGGCAAGCTGAGTAGAAGTGAGCTGAGGTAATACCATACGTTCTGAGTATGTGCAGGTTAGAGACCTTAGGTGGAATTCCGGAGCACAAGTAGCGAGAGCAGCTTATCGAGGAGGTTGGTTTCAGCAGAATAGGCTAGGACGTAATGCCAAGAGGTTAACTTGAGAGTTTACCACATTAATCTAGCAACGAGTATAGCAAGGGAGGAGCTTATATAGCAGAAAGTGTTCTACAGAGCAGAATACTTAAAGGGACAAGCAGCAAAAAGAATAATGTAAAATAGGTTCATAACAATTATTTACTTTAAGTTCTGCCTCTTTAAGCACTAAGATTCTGTAGATATATGATAGAGAGTGGTTACCTGTAGAAAATCTACTAATGATTGTATCCAATGGACCCAATGACCATGCATCTCATTCCAAAGGTTTCTGATTGTAAAAAAAAGTGTCTAATTTGGAGGTAGGCAAAGAAGGATCTCTTATCTAGATTAAATTCTTTAGATAGAGAGTCAAAAGTTCTAATATGTTTGGTTATTGGGTCCATTAACTGAATTAGTCATTTCAAATTATTGGACAACCATTTTTTGAAAGCGGGTGATGTATATCCACTTTCAAAATCTGGGTTTCCTCTAATAGGTAGATATTTGGAAAGTGAATGTTTCACCTCCAACAGATTGCATATTTTGTTCCATGCTAGAATTATGTTATGTATTGTATACTTTAAAGTACATTCTCTGGCATTTTTTAATTGACCTGTATGTAGTAGAGCCTTAAAGGAGTAAGGAGCAATTATAGCTTCCTCTATATCGTAATTTGTGACATAGTTGGCTTCCGTCAACCAGTCCATTTCGATTTTGGTCATACATGCCAAATTGTAATTTTTAATATTAGGGAATGCGAACCCCCCCCCCATATCTTTAGGATGCATTAATCTTGATAAAGAAATACGTGGTTTTATTAAAGCCCAAAGAAAGCGAGAGCAACTAGAATTACATTTTTGTATGTCCGTCTTTCGTAGGAAGGAAGGGATATTCTGTAGCAGCAATAAAATTTTTGGAAATGTTCACATTTTTATTAAGGCTATTCTTGCTGAAAGCATCAAAGGCAATTTACTCCATCTCTGTATATCAGAGAGACACTTTTTCCATATAGGGATATAGTTAGCATCATACCATTCTTATGGATTTCTAGAAAGATTTATTCCCAGATATTTAATATTTTTTTCGGAGAGTTTAAAAGGATTCTGTAAAAAACTATCCTTGTTTTTTATTACCCACAGAATCTCAGACTTAGAGAGGTTAATCTTATACCCAGCAAACTTGCTAAACTGCGCTAAGAATTGTGATGTTTTTACATGAGTTCCTTATATAGAATAATATATCATCTGCATATAATGACAATATAGATTTATTGTGGTTTATCTTTATACCCTCTAATTCAACACGACTTTTTACCGCTAAAGGTTCAATAGCTATATTAAATAGGAGCGGAGATAAGGGACACCCCTGTCTTGTTCCTTTATATAGCATTATAGCTGGAGAGAGAACATTATTTATACTGAGGTAAGAAATAGGGTTCTGATAAAGTAGAGATATATAATTATAGAAGTGACCTGAGAAACCAAAATTATTTAGGCTTGTGAGTAAATGATCCCATAGAACAGAGTCAAAGGTCTTTCCTGCGTCTACCGTTAACAAAGCAAAGTCTTGTTTTGGTCCTGACTCTGTCCTATGTGATGCCAATGCATATTCAATTAGTCATTGCCTTTCTTATATTTTTTTTAACTGTTCTACCCGGTATAAAACCGGTTTGATCTGGATGTATTATGTCTCCTATAACCTTTGTTAGTCGGGTTGCTATAATATTTGCTAGGATTTTATAATCATTGTTGAGTAATGATATAGGCCTATATGAGTCCATTGAATTTGGGTCCTTATCCTTCTTAAGAATGAGTGTGATATTTGATACAGCGAAACATTTAGAGGGTTTATAGTGTTATAAAAATATAGATTAAATAAATTGGTCATAGTAGGGGCAACTGTATCTGAGAGCATTTTGTAGAATTCAGCCAGTAGTTGATCGGGACCTGGTGCTTTACCCATGGCTAAATCCTTAATTGCCTTTACCGTTTCTTCCACAGTAATCTCTTCATTAATTAATGCTAATTGATCTGAATATATTTTTGGTGCTTTGAGATTATTCCAGAAACAATCTTTCGCCTTCTTGTTAATTTCTACTGGTGAATATAATTTTTGGAAGAATATTTGAAATTTCCTATTTATATCTTTCGGAGTATTGTATTTAATACCCTCAGAAACATTTGTCTCAATATAGTTATTCTTCTTCGTGCTTTTAGATACATTAGCTAACATTCTAGCCATTTTTGGGGAAAAACTACCAAAGATTGCTTTGTTTTTAAACTCCTCTTGGGTCTGATGTTGAGCTAAGATCATCTCCCTCTCTGTTTTAGCCTTTTGATAGCTATCCCAGTTATCTCTATTTGGGTTATCTATATATCTTATAAATTTATTTTTAAGTTGATTTGTCAACTGTAATTCCCTCAGTCTAGACTTTCTTTAGCAGGGGTGTCAATCAACCTGATCGTATTTGATCGGGTTGATTTCTGTCCGCTGCCTCAGAGAGGGAGGGTGGACAGGTTATGGAGCAGTGGTCTTTAGACCGCTGCTTTATAACTTCTGTTTCTGGCGAGCCTGGAGGCTCACCGGAAACACGGGGCATCAAGCTTCATACGGAGCTTGATAAATTGACCCTTATGTCTTTATTCACCATTCCCAAGTTTTGCATAACCAACACTGTTATATTAATATACTTTTTACCTCTATGATAACCTTGTATCTAAGCTTCTGAAGACGGCCTCTGTCTCAGATCTTTTGACAGATTTGTATTTTAGGCAATTAGTGCTGACTCTAAAATAACTCCATTAGAATGAGCACAGCGTTAACTATATGGCACACATGAACAAACAGTACATGTTATTAGCTATTCACAGCCAGACAGTCAGATAAGAGGTGGACTGCAGAGTCTTAGAAATCACCCTATAAGCCTACCAAGGTTTAGCCTTTAATAACAAAAAATGCCAAGAGAAAAAAGCAAATTTGATGATAAACGTAAATTGGAAAGTTGTTTAAAATGATATGCCCTGTCGGAATCATGAAAGCTATGATGTTGTTTATCCTCTGATAAAAGCAGTAAGTAACTACAGCTCAGAAAAAAAGGAGTTGCTGTGTACAAGGGTAGGATGTGCTGTTACATCAGTTTGTAAGTACCATGAAAACAAATTTATATTGAAATATCATCACCTATTTGATAATAGCTGTTGTAATCCTTGGAATATTACAAAAGGACTATGAGAAATTCGATTAGAGCACATATCAAAGGAAAAGAACTATCCTCTAAAACTTGCCCCTGGTAGGTCACTGTGTCCCACCTGCTACAAAAAAATGCTTGTGATTGGAAAAGACACATGTATGAATCAAAGAGAGGACTGTGTATTACGTGAAGATTCTTTTCAGAAGGTTGATTTAGCTTGTGCTGCTCTTGGTGTATCCCCTGAATCCAAGATTAAGAAGATAAGTGCAGATAAAGTGCTTTGAGAGCTAAAGAAGGAAGGATTTCTAAAAATTTTGAAAAGAAATCTACATCAAAAGCGAGCAAGTAACTGAACTTCATGAACTAAAACTCAAGGACAGGTTCGATAAGTGTGAGAGAATTCTGGGTATAAGAAAATTTCACAGTTTTCAGGCGGTATCAGAGAGTACTATCAGGTGGTTTACAAGAGCTTGAAGAACATTCAGTGATTAAATATGTACCCCTGATCCTACAGAATAATGGTTGTGTAGCTTGTGTCTATAATGATCAGTGGTTGGTAAATTTGATTAAGGACTTCACTGAGGAAAAACATAATTTATGCTTACCTGATAAATTTATTTCTCTTGTAGTGTATCCAGTCCACGGATCATCCATTACTTATGGAATATATTCTCCTTCCCAACAGGAAGCTGCAAGAGTCCACCCACAGCAAAGCTGCTATATAGCTCCTCCCCTAACTGCCATATTCAGTCATTCGACCGAAAACATGCAGAGAAAGGAAAAACCATAGGGTGCAGTGGTGACTCTAGTTCAAATGAAAAAATTACCTGCCTTAAAGTGACAGGGCGGGCCGTGGACTGGATACACTACAAGAGAAATAAATTTATCAGGTAAGCATAAATTATGTTTTCTCTTGTTAAGTGTATCCAGTCCACGGATCATCCATTACTTATGGAATACCAATACCAAAGCTAAAGTACACGGATGATGGGAGGGACAAGGCAGGTACTTAAACGGAAGTTACCACTGCCTGTAAAAAACCCTTTCTCCCAAAAATAGCCTCCGAAGAAGCAAGGTATCAAATTTGTTAAATTTGAAAAGTATGAAGCGCAGACCAAGACTCCGTCTTGTAAATCTGTTCAACAGAAGCCACATTTAAAAAAGGCCCAAGTGAAAACCACAGCTCTAGTAGAATGAGCTGTAATCCCTTCAGGAGGCTGCTGTCCAGCAGTCTCATAAGCTAAATGAATTATGCTTTTTAACCAAAAAGACAGAGAGGCTGCTGAAGTCTTTTGACCTCTCCTCTGTCCAGAATAGACAACAAACAAGGTGAACGTTTGATGAAAACTGTAGTAGCTTGTAAGTAAAACTTTAAAGCACAAGCCACGTCCAATATTGTGTAATAGACGTTCCTTCTTTGAGGAAGGATTAGGATACAAGCATGGAACAACTATCTCTTGAGTGATGTACTTGTTAGATACCACCTTAGGAAAAAACCCAGGTTGGTACGCAGGACTACCTTATCCGTACGAAGGACCAGATAAGGAGAATCACATTGTAACACAGATAACTTGGAGACTCTACGAGTCGAGGAATTAGCTACCCAAAAGGAACTTTCCAAGATAAAGATTGATATCTATGGAACAAAAAAGGTTCAAACGGAACTTCTTGAAGAACCTTAAGAATCAGGTTTAAGCTCCATGGCGGAGCAACAGTTTTAAACACAGGCTTGGATCTAACCAAAGCCTGACCAAATGCCTGAACGTCTAGAATACCTGCCAGACGCTTGTGCAAAAAAAATAGACAGAGTAAAAATCTGTCCCCTTTTAAGGAATTAGCTGACAACCCTTTTCTCAAAAACATCTTGGAGAAAAGATAATATCCTGGGAATCCAGACTTTACTCCATGAGTAACCCTTGGATTCATAACAATCAGATATTTACACCATATCTATGTTCAATTTTCCTAGAGACAGGCTTTCATGTCTGTATTAAGGTATCAATGACTGACTCGGAGAAGCCATGCTTTGATAACATCAAGCGTTCAGTCTCCAGGCAGTCCATCTCAGATTGATTCTATTTAGATGGTTGAAAGGACCCTGAGGTAGAGGGACCTGTCTCAGAAGCAGAGACCGTGATGGAAAGGATGACATGTCCACCAGATCTGCATACCAGGTCCTGCGTGGCTACGCAGGCGCTGTCAAAAACACCAAAGCCCTCTCCTGCTTGGTCTTGACCTCCGGAGGAAATCCCACTCCCCCGGAAGAAAAGTCTGACGACTTAGAAAATCCACCTCCCAGTTCTCAACACCTGGGATATGGATAGCTGATAGACAAGAGTGAGTCTCTGTCCAGTGAATTATTGTAAGACTTCTAACATCGCTAGGGAACTTCTGTTCCCCCTTGATGGCTGATGTAAGCCACAGTCGTGTATATTGTCCGACTGAGTATGATGTACCTCAGAGTTGCTAACTGAGGCCAAGTCTGAAGAGCATGGAATATCACTCCCAGTTCCAGAATATTTATTAGAAGGAGGGTCTCCTCCTAAGTCCACTATCCCTGAGCCTTCAGGGAGTTCCAGACTGCATCCCAACCTAAAAGACTGGCATCTATTGTAACAATTGTCCCATCTGACCTGCGGAACGTCATACCCTTGGACAGATGGACCCGACATAGTCACCAGAGAAGAGAATCTCTGGTCTCTTGGTCCAGGTTTAACAGGGGGACAAATCTGTGTAATCCCCGTTCCTCTGACTGAGCATGCATAGTTGCAGCGGTCTGAAATGTAGACGTGCAAACGGTACTATGTCCCTTGCCGCTACCATTAAGCCGATTTCATTCATGTACTGAGCCACCGAAGGGCGCGGATGGGATGAAAAAACACGGCAGAAATATAGAAACTTTGACAACCTGGACTCCGTCAGGTAAATTTTCATTTCTACAGAATCTATCAGAGTCCCTAGGAGGGAAACCCTTGAGATTGGGGATAGAGAACTCTTTCCTTGTTCACTTTCCACCCATGTGATCTCAGAAATGCCAGTACTACGTCCGTATGAGACTGGGCAATTTGGATGTTTGACGCCTGTATCAGGATGTCGTCTAAATAAGGGGCCACTTCTATGCCCCGCGGTCTAAGGACCGCCAAAGCGACCCCAGAACCTCCATAAAGATTCTTGGGGCTGTAGATATCCCAAAGGAAAGAGCTACAAACTGGTAATGCCTGTCTAGAAAGGCAAACCTGAAAAACGATGGTGATCTTTATGCATCACAATGTGAGGATAAGCATCCTTCAAATCCATTGTAGTCCTCTATTGACTCTCCTGGATCATAGTTAAGATGGTACCAATAGTTTACATCTTAAATGACGGAATTCTGAGGAATTTGTTTAAGATCTTTAGATCCAAAATAGGTCTGAAGGTTCCCTCTCCTTAGGAACCACAAACAGATTTGAGTAGAAACTCTGTCCCTGTTCCTCTCTTGGAACTGGATGGATCTTGTACACAATGTAAGAATGCCTCCTTCTTTATCTGGTTTGCAGATAATTGTGAAAGGCGAAATCTCCCCTTTTTTGGGGGGGAATCTTTGAAATCCAGAAGATATCTCTGGGATATAAATTCCAATGCCTAGGGATCCTGGGCATCTCTTGCCCACGCCTGGGCGAAGAATGAAAGTCTGCCCCCTATAGGATCCGTTACCGGATAGGGGTCCGTTCCTTCATGCTGCCTTAGAGGCAGCAGCAGGCTCCTTGGCCTGCTTATCTTTGTTCCAGGTCCGATTGTCTCCAGACCGCCTTGGACTGAGCAAAAATTCCCTCTTGTTTTGCCTTAGAGGAAGAGGATGCCACACCTGCCCTGAAGTTTTTAAAAGGTACGAAAATTAGACTTTTTTTTATTTTATTTTTTTTTTTTTTGCCCTTGATTTAGACCTATCCTGAGGAAGGGCATGACCTTTTCCTCCAGTGATATAAGCAATAATCTCCTTCAAACCAGGCCCGAATAGGGTCTGCCCCTTGAAGGGAAGTTAAGTAGCTTATTTATTAAAGTCACGACAGCTGACCATGATATAAGCCATAGCGCTTTGCGCGCCAGTATAGTAAAAAACAGAATTCTTAGCCGTTAGTCTAGTCAAATGAACAAGGCATCAGAAAACAAAGGAATTGGCTAGCATAAGCTTGTCAAATATATTCATCCAATGGAGTCGCTTAACTGTAAAGCCTCATCAAGAGACTCAACCCAGAACGCCGCAGCAGCAGTGACAGAAGCAATGTATGCAAGGGGCTGCAGGATAAAACCCTGTTGAATAAACATTTTTTATCCATTGGATCTAAAAAGCACAACTGTCCTCGTCAGAGGTAGTGGTACGCTTAGCTAGAGTAGAAACTCTTCTCTCCACCTTAGGAACTGTCTGCCAGAAGTCCCGTGTGGTGGTAACTATTAGAAAACATTCTTCTAAAAAATAGGAGGGGAAGAGAACGGCACACCTGGTCTATCCCATTCCTTATTAAAAAATTTTTAGTAAACCTCTTTAGGTATTGGAAAAACATCAGTACACACCGGCACTGCATATTATTTATCCAGTCTACACAATTTCTCTGGCCCTGCGATTGTACACATTCATTCAGAGCAGCCAAAGCCTCCCTGAGCAACAAGTGGAGGTTCTCAAGCATAAATTTTAAATGTAGAAATATCAGAATCAGGTTAAATCATCTTCCCTGAGTCAAAAAAAAAATCACCCACAGACTAAGCATATTGTGAGGTAGTATCATACATGGTTCTTAAAGCGTCTGTATGCTCTGTATCTACCCCCAGAGCTAACTGCTTTCCTTTAATTTCAGGTAGTCTGACTAATACTGCTGCCAGAATATTATTCACCACCTTTGCCATGTCTTGTAAAATAAACGCTATGGGCGCCCTTGATGTACTTGGCGCCATTTGAGCGTGAGTCCCTGAAGCGGGAGTCGAAGGGTCTGACACGTGGGGAGAGTTAGTCGGCATAACTTTCCCCTCGACAGAATCCCCTGGTAAAAGAAACGCTATGGGTGCCCTTGATGTACTTGGCGCCATTTGAGCGTGAGTCCCTAAAGCGGGAGTCAAAAGGTCTGACACGTGGGGAGAGTTAGTCGGCATAACTACCCCCACGACAGAATCCTCTGGTGATAATGTTTTTAAAGACAAAAAATGATCCTTATTGTTTAACATGAAATCAGTACATCTGGTACACATTCTAAGATGGGGTTCCACCATGGCTTTAAAACATAATGAACACAGAGCTTCCTCTATGTCAGACATGTTAGAACAGACTAATAATGAGACTAGTAAGCTTGGAAAACACTTTAAATCAAGTTAACAAGCAAATATATAAAACGTTACTGTGCCTTTAAGAGAAACAAATTTTGTCAAAATTTGAAAAACAGTGAAAAAAAGGCAGTAAAACAAACGAAATTTTTACAGTACATGTAATAAGGTAACAGAGCATTGCACCCACTTGCAAATGGATGATTAACCCCTTAATGCAAAAAACAGATAAAAAAATAAATAAAAAAATGACATAGACGTTTTTTAAAAACAGACACAACAAACTGCCACAGCCAACAGTGGGAAGCTTCAGTTAACTGTTTCTATGCAAAATTTAAGCCAGCCATGTGGAAAAAAACTTAGGCCCCAATAAGTTTTATCACCAAACATATGTTAAAAAACGATTAAACATGCCAGCAAACGTTTTAAAACACATTTTTACAAGAGTATGTATCTCTATTAATAAGCCTGATACCAGTCGCTATCGCTGCATTTAAGGCTTTACTTACATTACTTCGGTATCAGCAGTATTTTCTTAGTCAATTCCATTCCTAGAAAAATATTTTACTGCACATACCTTATCTGCAGGAAAACCTGCACGCCATTCCCCCTCTGAAGTACCTCACTCCTCAGAATGTGTGAGAACAGCAAATGGATCTTAGTTACGTCTGCTAAGATCATAGAAAAACGCAGGCAGATACTTCTTCCAAATACTGCCTGAGATAAACAGCACACTCCGGTGCCATTTAAAAATAACAAACTTTTGATTGAAGAATAAACTAAGTAGAAAGCACCACAGACTCTCACGACCTCCTATCTATGTTGAGGCTTGCAAGAGAATGACTGAATATGGCAGTTAGGGGAGGAGCTATATAGCAGCTTTGCTGTGGGTGGACTCTTGCAGCTTCCTGTTGGGAAGGAGAATATATTCCATAAGTAATGGATGATCCGTGGACTGGATACACTTAACAAGAGAAACTGTGATGTTTTTGTAAAATTCTTCCACCCACCTAGATCAAAAATATTATTCAAGATCTCTTCTGAGGACAAAGTGTGGGTTCCTATGAACAATGTTCTCAGAAAACTGACACCTGCCGAGTTGACTACTGCCACCGTATGTTCCCACAACATTTCCAAGATACTGAGTGAAAAAATCTCACAGATTCTATTCAGACATGTAGCTGGAACTTTTGCTATGTCAATCATAAACATAATTACTTTAAAATACTCTTAATTTTAATATTAGTATGCTTATATTACATCTGTTCATTTTCAAAATGTATGAAAAAATAGGCTTTTCCACAGATTTCTTTCTAGGCCTA
The DNA here is from genome assembly GCF_027579735.1 of Bombina bombina. Classification (NCBI taxonomy): domain Eukaryota; kingdom Metazoa; phylum Chordata; class Amphibia; order Anura; family Bombinatoridae; genus Bombina; species Bombina bombina. The sequence goes on from NC_069503.1 coordinate 438,581,729, forward strand.
GCTCTGCAACCAGTGGAATCTAAAACTCAAAAACATTTTCAGGTTCCTATCTCATACCCCACCAGAAATAATCAACCCGAAAGTTAAGGGAAACCTGAAATGTTCTGCATGCACATGATACTTACCTAGGTACCCACTAAAAAAATTTGCATTGAAACTCAAACCCTTCCCTTTATAAATTGATCCTAAAAGTGGAACTTTCTAAGTCTATGGAACAAGAATGTGCAAAATGTACCTTGTAATGTGCTTTAGACATCAGTTTTTGTTCCTATGAGCTAGGACCATCCTGAGCTGATATATTGAGGTTTCCATAAACATTTGTATAACCAACATTTGTCGTACACTATGACACAAAGATATCCGCCATGGTTAAACCAAGTAAAAGCAACCAACTTGACAATTATTGGACCACTTGAGATGGACTGCCCCTATAGCCAGTACTGCAGTTTTGAAATGCTCAGTATAGGTGGTGGTTTAAACATGCAATTTCATAAGAGAAAATAAATGTAAAGTAGTTGTTTGTTAACAATTTAAAGGGATAGTCTAGTCAAAATTAAACCTTCATGATTGAGATAGATCAATACATTTTAAGCAACTTTTTCATTTACTTCTATTATCATTTGTTCTTCCTTCTCTTGGTATCTTTATTTGAAAAAGGAAGAATGTAAGCTTAGGAGCCGGCCAATTTTGGTTTAGCACCTTGGAAGCGCTTGCTGATTGGTGTCTAAATGTAGCCACCAATCAGCAAGCGCTGAACCAAAAATGGTCCGGCTCCTAAGTTTACATTCTTCCTTTTTCAAATGATAATATCAAGAGAACAAAGAAAAATGATAATAGGAGTAAATTAGAAAGTTGCGTAAAATTGCATGCTCTATCTGAATCATGGAAGTTTAATTTTGAATAGACTATCTCTTTAAGACATATGGATTAAAGGGAAAAACAATGTACCTTTAAGTCTCCCCATTTAAAACAGCCTATTGGCTTATTACGTTAAGTACAAGATAGACAAACATTTTTTTTTTGATGGGCATTAGAGTTTACAATTCCTCCGGCCCCTATACAACTATTTTTTTAACCCTGTCTGATAATTTAACACACTTCTTACTCTGATTTTAATAACACATAATGTATTATGATAGAAAACTTTTAAGCCAAATGATTAAGATGATACGAATAAAAAATATTTTGTTTTATTTTTATTTTTTTTATTTTTTAACGTAATATTTATTAGAGTTAAAAAAAAAAAAAAAAAGCGTACAGAAAAAGTAAAAAAACAACAATTGCATAAGATTTTACAGACACCAACAATTAACATCGCCTGGAGCATATATGTATATAGAATCAAATTTTGAAATACAACTTATAACAATTAATGATTATTATCACCATGGTTGGTGGCTCCAAAAATAAAGACAAACAAACACCATCTTTTGGAACAAGCACTAATCTAGCTGTATATACATCTTTGAATAAACAAACAAATAAAAGTAAATACAAAAAAAAAAATTAAATAAATAAAAAATAAATAAATTAATTAATTAATGCATTTATTCCTGCTCCCCACCCCTCAGCAAAGGTGCTGTCTCCAGAGCATAGGGTAATTATCTGATAGTAACAATTTTAAAAAGGCTGGTGACTTACGAAATTGCCCTAGAAGCTGCAATTGAACTTATCTAGGATGATCTAAAATTACTTTATTCCATTTTACCATATATTTTTTTAATTTTATTTCTTCAAAGATTAATGGATCATTCTGATCCAAAACCATTTGGTATACTATATTATGTACAAAAGAGGCTATACTGGGAGCCTTCTTATCCTTCCAAGCTCTTAATATCATCTGTCTAGTTAGTAATATTGCAGTATTGATCATCAACTTATTCTGTATCTTTTCATGTGCCAAAAAGAAAATATGCGTAAGGCTCAAGGGATATCCTAGATGACAAAAATCTATTCAGCCAAAATTCTACCTGCTTCCAAAGTTTAAAAATTTTGGGGCAGACATAAAAAACATGGTATAGGTCCGTTGATGGAAATTTACATCTATGGCAAGCCATGTCACCCTTCCATTTTCCCATTCTCTTAAGCGTCAGAAGTTTAAGGTGTGACTCTCTTATTGCCATATTAGGTGAATACTTTCTTACTCTATCAAAGCTCTTTTGAAAAAGATCCAGATTAATTCCAGGGTTATCTCGCTTCCATAGGAGAAAAAGATTATTGTAACAATCTCTAATGTATTATTTCAAATTAACTGCGCCTAAGGCAGAATGAGCTATATGCTGCTATATAAGGATTTTCTGGAGAGTAATATAATATTTGTGACACAGTATCAACAGCAACTAGACTTTACAAATGTTGATTCTGTGACTTATTGTTGCCAGATGCATGTAATCTAAATGTCAGATGATAATAGATCAGGCAAGGGTAAAAATAATGTACCGTATCAAACAGTGTGAGGAGCCTACTAACAAGTATTGCTGAGAGCAAATAATAGAAGCAGAGTTGATACAGTGTTGCGAATAGCAAGTTTGTTCAGGCAACTATTTATGAGAAAGTTCAGGCAAGAGTTTTATGCATAACAACAAGGAGCTCTTAACAGTGTCCTACATACAACCTGTCTCCGAGTATCTGCACAGCTGACAGAGGAGAGCTTCTGTAGCAGAGGCTGTGTGCGGCTGAGATCCGTGTAGCAGAGCGGCCGTAGCTCATGACGTAACCACTGAGGAGGTTGACGACTTCAGTGCCCGATAGTGAGCGGTGCCGGAAGTGAGCTGAGGTAATACCATACGTTCTGAGTATGTGCAGGTTAGAGACCTTAGGTGGAATTCCGGAGCACAAGTAGCGAGAGCAGCTTATCGAGGAGGTTGGTTTCAGCAGAATAGGCTAGGATGTAATGCCAAGAGGTTAACTTGAGAGTTTACCACATTAATCTAGCAACGAGTATAGCAAGGGAGGAGCTTATATAGCAGAAAGTGTTCTACAGAGCAGAATACTTAAAGGGACAAGCAGCAAAAAGAATAATGTAAAATAGGTTCATAACAATTATTTACTTTAAGTTCTGCCTCTTTAAGCACTAAGATTCTGTAGATATATGATAGAGAGTGGTTATCTGTAGAAAATCTACTAATGATTGTATCCAAAGGACCCAATGACCATGCATCTCATTCCAAAGGTTTCTGATTGTAAAAAAAAAGTGTCTAATTTGGAGGTAGGCAAAGAAGGATCTCTTATCTAGATTAAATTCTTTAGATAGAGAGTCAAAAGTTCTAATATGTTTGGTTATTGGGTCCATTAACTGAATTAGTCATTTCAAATTATTGGACAACCATTTTTTGAAAGCGGGTGATATATATCCACTTTCAAAATCTGGGTTTCCTCTAATAGGTAGATATTTGGAAAGTGAATGTTTCACCTCCAACAGATTGCATATTTTATTCCATGCTAGAATTATGTTATGTATTGTATACTTTAAAGTACATTCTCTGGCATTTTTTAATTGACCTGTATGTAGTAGAGTCTTAAAGGAGTAAGGAGCAATTATAGCTTCCTCTATATCGTAATTTGTGACATAGTTGGCTTCCGTCAACCAGTCCATTTCGATTTTGGTCATACATGCCAAATTGTAATTTTTAATATTAGGGAATGCGAAACCCCCCCCCCCCCCATATCTTTAGGATGCATTAATCTTGATAAAGAAATACGTGGTTTTATTAAAGCCCAAAGAAAGCGAGAGCAACTAGAATTACATTTTTGTATGTCCGCCTTTCGTAGGAAAATAATAGAAGCAGAGTTGATACAGTGTTGCGAATAGCAAGTTTGTTCAGGCAACTATTTATGAGAAAGTTCAGGCAAGAGTTTTATGCATAACAACAAGGAGCTCTTAACAGTGTCCTACATACAACCTGTCTCCGAGTATCTGCACAGCTGACAGAGGAGAGCGTCTGTAGCAGAGGCTGTGTGCGGCTGAGATCCGTGTAGCAGAGCGGCCGTAGCTCATGACGTAACCACTGAGGAGGTTGACGACTTCAGTGCCCGATAGTGAGCGGTGCCGGAACGGCAAGCTGAGTAGAAGTGAGCTGAGGTAATACCATACGTTCTGAGTATGTGCAGGTTAGAGACCTTAGGTGGAATTCCGGAGCACAAGTAGCGAGAGCAGCTTATCGAGGAGGTTGGTTTCAGCAGAATAGGCTAGGACGTAATGCCAAGAGGTTAACTTGAGAGTTTACCACATTAATCTAGCAACGAGTATAGCAAGGGAGGAGCTTATATAGCAGAAAGTGTTCTACAGAGCAGAATACTTAAAGGGACAAGCAGCAAAAAGAATAATGTAAAATAGGTTCATAACAATTATTTACTTTTAAGTTCTGCCTCTTTAAGCACTAAGATTCTGTAGATATATGATAGAGAGTGGTTACCTGTAGAAAATCTACTAATGATTGTATCCAATGGACCCAATGACCATGCATCTCATTCCAAAGGTTTCTGATTGTAAACAAAAGTGTCTAATTTGGAGGTAGGCAAAGAAGGATCTCTTATCTAAATTAAATTCTTTAGATAGAGAGTCAAAAGTTCTAATATGTTTGGTTATTGGGTCCATTAACTGAATTTGTCATTTCAAATTATTGGACAACCATTTTTTGAAAGTGGGTGATGTATATCCACTTTCAAAATCTGGGTTTCCTCTAATAGGTAGATATTTGGAAAGTGAATGTTTCACCTCCAACAGATTGCATATTTTGTTCCATGCTAGAATTATGTTATGTATTGTATACTTTAAAGTACATTCTCTGGCATTTTTTAATTGACCTGTATGTAGTAGAGCCTTAAAGGAGTAAGGAGCAATTATAGCTTCCTCTATATCGTAATTTGTGACATAGTTGGCTTCCGTCAACCAGTCCATTTCGATTTTGGTCATACATGCCAAATTGTAATTTTTAATATTAGGGAATGCGAACCCCCCCCCCATATCTTTAGGATGCATTAATCTTGATAAAGAAATACGTGGTTTTATTAAAGCCCAAAGAAAGCGAGAGCAACTAGAATTACATTTTTGTATGTCCGCCTTTCGTAGGAAGGAAGGGATATTCCGTAGCAGAAATAAAATTTTTGGAAATGTTCACATTTTTATTAAGGCTATTCTTGCTGAAAGCATCAAAGGCAATTTACTCCATCTCTGTATATCAGAGAGACACTTTTTCCATATAGGGATATAGTTAGTATCATACCATTCTTATGGATTTCTAGAAAGATTTATTCCCAGATATTTAATATTTTTTTCGGAGAGTTTAAAAGGATTCTGTAAAAAACTATCCTTGTTTTTGATTACCCACAGAATCTCAGACTTAGAGAGGTTAATCTTATACCCAGCAAACTTGCTAAACTGCGCTAAGAATTGTGATGTTTTTACATGAGTTCCTTATATAGAATAATATATCATCTGCATATAATGACAATATAGATTTATTGTGGTTTATCTTTATACCCTCTAATTCAACACGACTTTTTACCGCTAAAGGTTCAATAGCTATATTAAATAGGAGCGGAGATAAGGGACACCCCTGTCTTGTTCCTTTATATAGCATTATAGCTGGAGAGAGAACATTATTTATACTGAGGTAAGAAATAGGGTTCTGATAAAGTAGAGATATATAATTATAGAAGTGACCTGAGAAACCAAAATTATTTAGGCTTGTGAGTAAATGATCCCATAGAACAGAGTCAAAGGTCTTTCCTGCGTCTACCGTTAACAAAGCAAAGTCTTGTTTTGGTCCTGACTCTGTCCTATGTGATGCCAATGCATATTCAATTAGTCATTGCCTTTCTTATATTTTTTTTAACTGTTCTACCCGGTATAAAACCGGTTTGATCTGGATGTATTATGTCTCCTATAACCTTTGTTAGTCGGGTTGCTATAATATTTGCTAGGATTTTATAATCATTGTTGAGTAATGATATAGGCCTATATGAGTCCATTGAATTTGGGTCCTTATCCTTCTTAGGAATGAGTGTGATATTTGATACAGCGAAGCATTTAGAGGGTTTATAGTGTTATAAAAAATATAGATTAAATAAATTTGTTATAGTAAGGGCAACTGTATCTGAGAGCATTTTGTAGAATTCAGCCAGTAGTTGATCGGGACCTGGTGCTTTACCCATGGCTAAATCCTTAATTGCCTTTACCGTTTCTTCTACAGTAATCTCTTCATTAATTAATGCTAATTGATCTGAATATATTTTTGGTGCTTTGAGATTATTCCAGAAACAATCTTTCGCCTTCTTGTTAATTTCTACTGGTGAATATAATTTTTGGAAGAATATTTGAAATTGCCTATTTATATCTTTCGGAGTATTGTATTTAATACCCTCAGAAACATTTGTCTCAATATAGTTATTCTTCTTCATGCTTTTAGATACATTAGCTAACATTCTAGCCATTTTTGGGGAAAAACTACCAAAGATTGCTTTGTTTTTAAACTCCTCTTGGGTCTGATGTTGAGCTAAGATCATCTCCCTCTCTGTTTTAGCCTTTTGATAGCTATCCCAGTTATCTCTATTTGGGTTATCTATATATCGTATAAATTTATTTTTAAGTTGATTTGTCAACTGTAATTCCCTCAGTCTAGACTTTCTTTTCCTTTTAACCATGTACGCCTTTATCTCCCCTCTAAGATAAGCCTTCGCTGCCTCCCAAAATATTTCCGTTTTAGACAGATATTCCTTATTCAAGGAGGCATACTCCCTCCATTTTTGTGTCATCCAATTTCTGAAATTACTACTATAATACAGAAAAGAGGGGAAGTCAAATTTCCCACATTGGCTTTCCCTTTTATACCCCAGCTGGATAGATACTGAGATAAACGCATGGTCCGATAGAATTATGCTCTGAATATCTGTAATGATTTCTAGGTGTAATAACCTTTCACTCACTAAGAACATATCTATTCTTGAAAAGGTGCAATATGCTTTGGACTCACACGTAAACAATCTTTCATCTGGCTGTTGTATTCTCCATATATCTCTTAGTTTAAGGCCTTTCGAAAAAGTGGTTAATATCTTAGCTTCTTTTTTAGACCTATATGATCTCCTAGTTTTAAGTCTATCTAGCTGGGGTGTAAATACACTATTAAAATCACCCCCAAATAATCAACTGGGTATCTATCAGATTAATTAGTTTGGCATATAACTTGTCCCAAAATTCTGTCTGGCATTCATTTGGTGCATATAGATTACATAGTGTATAGCGGGTCTCATTAACCTCTATTTCTAGAATCAAATATCTTCCCTCTACATCTTTATATTGTGATACCAGTCGAAAATCTAAGTTTTTGTTAAAAATACAAGCAACTTCCCTTTTTCTCTGTTTTGATGGTGTCGCTATTACCTCCCCAATACAACCTATTCTTAGTTTCTCCGCTTCCTGTAAGCTCAGATGCGTTTCCTACAGTTGACATTTATAACACCCCAGGCTCTTGGAGGCAGACCCCCCCCCCCCCCCCCAAGAACAAAGTGGAAGAGGAGAGGGCAGGAAGACAAAAAAAAAAAAAGACCAAAAAAAAGGAAAAAATGGAGGTACACAATAGTCTGATATTAACATTCTAAACATTCTACCATTTTGTCCATAATTTTTTCTGCTATGATTTGGTATTCTATATGAACTGCTTAACCTCCTCTACCTTGTTTAAAACGATTATATTATTATCTCAATAGATTTAGATTTTTGCGGGATATATCATTGTAGCTTGATAGCCTGCGTTTATCAGCTGCGTACACCAAGGGGCCATTGTTCTCCTCTTGGTTAGCGTCTCCGCAGAAAAATCTTGGAATAATAATATACGTTCTTTGTTTATTTCTACGGAGGCTTTTTTCCTATAATAGGATAGATTTTTTTGTTTATCCTGGAAATTTAAGAATTTTATTAAAACTGGTCTTTTGGACTTTATAGAATTATCCTTTCTAGTATTAGTTCCCAGCCTGTGTACCCTTTCTACTGCAATCTCTGAACTGGGTTGGGGCATGTCAAGAATTTGTGGTAGCGTATTTTGTTTTATTAATTATTATTTTTTTCTTGGGTAGTCATATTGCCAGTTTCAAAACAGGGGATTATGATTCAGTAATTGTGCTGACGTTCAAAATATATAATCACTGTATTGTGATTATTGAAACACTTGTAAGATTAGATTTGTAATATTTTTGTAAATAATTTTTATTGGATAAGAGGAAATAGCCATTATCTCTTTATATGAACATCAATCTGTGTAACTGCATACCTGATAAAGGAGGTAGACCCTTAAACATATTGTGTAAAATCTGTAGTCTGGCTAGACGTCTGTAAAAACAGTTGTGCTGTTTTTTCTATCGTTTCAGTTGTTCCCTTATCCAATGCAAAGATAATTTTTTAAGTTGTTCTTATTTTGTTTGTATTGTTTAATACATATGTATGATTTTATTTTATTTTTTTTACAAAGAAAATATATTTATTTTTTAATCTTCTGGTATGTACAAAGATGTACAGTTTTTAATATTTAATAGTTCTGTCTACTGTTTATGCTTTCACATCTTCTTTGTGGGAAGCTGCTAAAAAATGTATTAAATAACAAACGGCTAGATTATGAGTCTTGCGTTATGAGTAAAAAAGCAACGTTAAGGCTCATAACGCTGCTTTTTTACTACCCCTGGTATTACGAGTCTTGCAGATTTAGGGGCACCGCACACTTTTTTGGCCTTACCGCAAATCAACTTACGCAATTTTCGTATAGTCTATTTTCAATGGGACTTCCATAGCGCCGGTATTACAAGCTTGTCCTGGGAGGCCAAAAAGTGAGTGGTACGCCCTATACCGTCAAGATTCGTAACGCATTCTAAAGTCAGTAGTTATCAGTTTTACACTACAACGCTGTAGCATAAAACTCAAAACTAAAGTGCTAAAAAGTACACTAACACCCATAAACTACCAATTAACCCCTAAACCGAGGCCCTCCCGCATCGCAAACACTATAATAAAAATATTAACCCCTAATCTGCCGCTCCAGACATCGCCACCACTATAATATACATGTTAACCCATAAACCGCTGCACTAGTTAAATATTATTAAACCCTAATATCCCGCCCCTAACATTGCCCCCACCTACCTTCATTTATTAACCCCTAATCTGCCGCCCCCAACATGGCCGCCACTATACTAAATGTATTAACCCCTAAATCTAAGTCTATCCCTAACCCTAACACCCCTAACTTAAATATAATTAAAATAAATCTAAATAAAACTTACTATTAATAACAAAATAATTCCTATTTAAAACGAAATACTTACCTGTAAAATAAACCCTAAACTAGCTACAATATAACTAATAGTTATAGCTTAGGGTTTATTTTTATTTTACAGGCAAGTTTGTATTTATTTTAACTAGGTAGATTAGTTACTAAATAGTTATTAACTATTTAATAACTACATATCTAAAATAAATACAAATTGACCTGTAAAATAAAACCTAACCTGTCTTACACTAACACCTAACCTAATCCTACAATCAGGGCTGCCACTAGAAATTTTGGGGCCCCTGACTTAACCATTGATCAGCCCCCCCCCCCTCCTTTGACACGTGCAATTTTTGACCAAGTGACTAAAATGTATATGCACTTTATTCTTAAGTGTCTATTTAAACTTGGAAATGTTGTAAAGGAAGTAACATAAAAACACACAGACACACTCATGCACTAAAACACACACACACACTCACACATAAGGATTCACATATAGACACTCTAGCAGACACGCAAAGAAACACACTCAGACAGACACACACTCAGACACAGACACCCAAACAGACACTCAGCACTTGTTTACATTGACTTGACAAGTAATGAGGCAAACTACAGTTTTGTAAAAAAAGGAGATTTAGAAAATAAAATATGGAGTTCTGATTATCTTTTTGTAAAGGAAGATGCCAACTAAATGATGACAACAGCATGCAGTGGCTAAAAGGAAGGGACCTGAACTGCCTAAACAATCATTCAAAGGTTAAATAGTAGATTGTGGACTTCTGGAAAGGTCTCATTAGTCTCAAAGTCTGTAGAAAGATGTGAATAATCAGTAGTAAGGTCAAAATGTCCTAAAAAGGAATAGACAATGGACACACACACACATAAACTCAAACTTGCACATACACCCACGGAAACACTGACAGAGACAGCCTCAGAAAACACACAAAAGACATACACACACAGAGACACCCACAGAAAACACACAAAGACATACACACACAGGGAGACAGCCACATAAAACACAGAAAGACATAGATACACACTCCCTCACTTAGACATCCACAGAAAACACACAAAGACATACACACACCCTAATTTCTACAGCATTGTCAAATAATCATAAATACACTGCTGCTAAAAATAATTGTTTTTATGGACCCCTGGTCCCACCATACAACTACTACCACACTGAAGTTACAATCTGAAATTGCACAAAGAAATAAAAAAAACACAATTTATGCTTACCTGATAAATGTATTTCTCTTGTGGTGTATCCAGTCCACGGATCATCCATTACTTGTGGGATATTCTCATTCCCAACAGGAAGTTGCAAGAGGACACCCACAGCAGAGCTGTAATATAGCTCCTCCCCTAACTGTCATAGCCAGTCATTCGACCGAAAACAAGCCGAGAAAGGAGGAACCATAGGGTGTAGTGGTTACTGTAGTTTAAATTTAAAAATTACCTGCCTTAAAATGACAGGGCGGGCCATGGACTGGATACACCACAAGAGAAATAAATTTATCAGGTAAGCATAAATTGTGTTTTCTCTTGTAAGGTGTATCCAGTCCACGGATCATCCATTACTTGTGGGATACCAATACCAAAGCTCAAGTACACGGATGAAGGGAGGGACAAGGCAGGAACTTAAATGGAAGGAACCACTGCCTGTAAAACCTTTCTCCCAAATATAGCCTCCGAAGAAGCAAAAGTATCAAATTTATAAAATTTTGAAAAAGTATGAAGCGAGACCAAGTCGCCGCCTTGCAAATCTGTTCAACAGAAGCCTCATTTTTAAAGGCCCAAGTGGAAGCCACAGCTCTAGTGGAATGAGCTGTAATCCTTTCAGGAGGCTGCTGTCCAGCAGTCTCATAGGCTAAGCGGATTAAGCTTCTTAGCCAAAAAGAAAAAGAGGTTGCCAAAGCCTTTTGACCTCTCCTCTGTCCAGAGTAGACAACAAACAAAGCAGATGTTTGACGAAAATCTTTAGTAGCTTGTAAGTAAAACTTTAAAGCACAGACCACGTCCAGATTGTGTAACACAAGGATGGAACCACAATCTCTTGATTGATATTCTTGTTAGATACCACCTTAGGTAAGAACCCAGGTTTGGTACGCAGGACTACCTTATTCGTATGAAAAATCAGATAAGGAGAATCACATTGTAAGGCAGATAGCTCAGAGACTCTACGAGCCGAGGAAATAGCTACCAAAAAAAAAAAAAAAAAAAAGAACTTTCCAAGATAAAAGTTTGATATCTATGGAATGAAGAGGTTCAAACGGAACTCCTTGAAGAACCTTAAGAACCAAGTTTAAGCTCCATGGTGGAGCAGCAGGTTTAAACACAGGCTTGATTCAAACTAAAGCCTGACAAAATGCCTGAACGTCTGGAACATCTGCCAGACGCTAGTGCAAAAGAATAGACAGAGCAAAAATCCGTCCCTTTAAGAAACTAGCTGACAATCCTTTTTCCAAACCTTCTTGGAGAAAAGATAAAATCCTAGGAATCCTGACCTTACTCCATGAGTAACCCTTGGATTCACACCAATAAAGATATCTACGCCATACCTTATGGTAAATTTTCCTGGTGACAGGCTTTCGTGCCTGTATTAAGGTATCAATAACTGACTCGGAGAAGCCACGCTTTGATAAAATCAAGCATTCAATCTCCAGGCAGTCAGCCTCAGAGAAATTAGATTTGGATGGTTGAAAGGACCCTGAAGTAGAAGGTCCTGTCTCAGAGGCAGAGACCATGGTGGAGAGGATGACATGTCCACTAGATCTGCATACCAGGTCCTGCGTGGCCACGCAGGTGCTATCAGAATCACCGATGCTCTCTCCTGCTTGATCTTGGCAATCAGTCGAGGGAGCAGAGGAAACGGTGGAAACACATAAGCCAGGTTGAAAGACCAGGGCGCTGCTAGAGTATCTATCAGTGATGCCTTGGGATCCCTGGAACTGGATCCGTAACACAGAAGCTTGGCGTTCTGGCGAGATGCCATGAGATCCAGTTCTGGTTTGCCCCAACGGAGAATCAGTTGTGCAAATACCTCCGGATGGAGTTCCCACTCTCCCGGATGAAAAGTCTGACGACTTAGAAAATCCGCCTCCCAGTGCTCTACACCTGGGATATGGATAGCTGATAGGTGGCAAGAGTGAATCTCTGCCCAGTGAATTATTTTTGAAACTTCTAACATCTCTAGGGAACTTCTTGTTCCCCCTCGATGGTTGATGTAAGCTACAGTCGTGATGTTGACCGACTGAAATCTGATGTACCTCAGAGTTGCTAACTGAGGCCAAACCTGAAGAGCCTTGAATATCGCTCTTAGTTCCAGAATATTTATTGGAAGGAGAGACTCCTCCTGAGTCCACGATCCCTGAGCCTTCAGGGAGTTCCAGACTGCACCCCAACCTAGAAGGCTGGCATTTGTTGTTACAATAGTCCAATCTGGCCTGCGAAGGTCATACCTTTGGACAGATGGACCCGAGATAGCCACCAGGGAAGAGGATCCCTGGTCTCTTGGTCCAGATTCAGTTGAGGGGCCATATCTGTGTAATCCCCGCTCCACTGACTGAGCCTGCATAGTTGCAGCGGTCTGAGATGTAAGCGTGCAAACGGCACTATGTCCATTGCCGCTACCATTAAGCCGATTACTTCCATACACTGAGCCACCAAAGGGCGCGGAATGGAATGAAGAACGCGACAGGAATTTAGAAGCTTTGATAACCTGGACTCCGTCAAGGTAAATTTTCATTTCTACAGAATCTATCAGAGTCCCTAGAAAGGAAACTCTTGTGAGTGGGGATAGAGAACACTTTTCCTCGTTCACTTTCCACCCATGCGACCTCAGAAATGCCAGTACTACGTCCGTATGAGACTTGGCAATTTGGAAGTTTGACGCCTGTATCAGGATGTCGTCTAAATAATGGGCTACTGCTATGCCCCGCGGCCTTAGGACCGCCAAAAGCGACCCTAGAACCTTTGTAAAGATTCTTGGGGCTGTAGCTAATCCAAAGGGAAGAGCTACAACTGGTAATGCCTGTCTTGAAAGGCAAACCTGAGAAACCGATGATGATATTTGTGTATCGGAATGTGAAGATAAGCATCCTTTAGATCCACTGTAGTCATATATTGACCCTCCTGGATCAGTGGTAGGATGGTACGAATAGTTTCCATCTTGAACGACTGAACTTTGAGGAATTTGTTTAAGATCTTTAGATCCAAAATTGGTCTGAAGGTTCCCTCTTTTTTGGGAACCACAAACAGATTTTAGTAAAAACCCTGTTCCTGTTCCTCCTTTGGAACTGGATGGATCACTCCCATAACTAGGAGGTCTCGTACACAGTGTAAGAATGCCTCACTCTTTATCTGGTTTGCAGATAATTGTGAAAGGTGAAATCTCCCTTTTGGGGGGGAAGCTTTGAAGTCCAGAAGATATCCCTGGAATATAATTTCCAATGCCCAGGGATCATGAACATCTCTTGCCCACGCCGGGGCGAAGAGTGAAAGTCTGCCCCCTACTAGATCCGTTACCGGATAGGCGGCCGTTCCTTCATGCTGTCTTAGAGGCAGCAGCAGGCTTTTTGACCTGCTTACCTTTTTTCCAGGTCTGGTTTGGTCTCCAGACCGTCTTGGATTGAGCAAAAGTTCCCTCTTGTTTATTATTAGAGGAAGTTGATGCCGCACCTGCCTTGAAGTTTTGAAAGGCACGAAAATTAGACTGTTTGGCCCTAGATTTGGACCTGTCCTGAGGAAGGGCACAACCTTTTCCTCCCGTGATATCAGCAATAATCTCCTTCAAACCAGGCCCGAATAGGGTCTGCCCCTTGAAGGGAATGTTAAGCAGCTTAGATTGTAAAGTCACGTCAGCTGACCATGATTTAAGCCATAGTGCTCTGCGCGCCTGTATAGCAAAACCAGAATTCTTAGCCGTTAGTTTATTCAAATGAACAATGGCATCAGAAATAAAATAATTGGCTAGCTTAAGTGCTCTAAGTTTGCCAAGTATGTCATCCAATGGAGTCTCTACCTGTAAAGCCTCTTCCAGAGACTCAAACCAGTACGCCGTAGCAGCAGTGACAGGGGCAATGCATGCAATGGGCTGTAGGATAAAACCTTGTTGAATAAATATTTTCTTAAGGTAACCTTCTAATTTTTTATCCATTGGCTCTAAAAAAGCACAACTGTCCTCGACAGGGATAGTAGTATGCTTTGCTAGAGTAGAAACTGCTCCCTCCACCTTAGGGACTGTCTGCCATAAGTCCCGTGTGGTGGCGTCTATTGGAAAACATTTTTTCTAAAAATAGGAGGGGAAGAGAACGACACACCTGGTCTATCCCATTCCTTATTAATAATTTCTGTAAACCTTTTAGGTATTGGAAAAACATCAGTACACACCGGCACTGCAAAGCATTTATCCAGTCTACAAAATTTCTCTGGCACTGCAATGGTATCACAGTCATTCAGAGCAGCTAAAACCTCCCTAAGTAACACGCGGAGGTGTTCAAGCTTAAATTTAAATGTAGAAATATTAGAATCAGGTATCTTTCCTGAGTCATTAACATCACCCACTGACTGAAGCTCTCCTTCCTCAGCTTCTGCATATTGTGAGGCAGTATCAGACATGGTTCTTAAAGCGTCAGTATGCTCTGCATTTTGTCTCACCCCAGAGCTATCTCGCTAACCTCTAAGTTCAGGTAGTCTGGCTAATACCGCTGACAGTGTATTATCCATGACTGCCGTCATGTCTTGTAAAGTAAACGCTATGGGCGCCCTAGATGTACTTGGTGCCATTTGAGCGTGAGTCCCTTGGGCGGGAGTCAAAGGGTCTGACACGTGGGGAGAGTTAGTCGGCATAACTTTCCCCTCGTCAGATTCCTCTGGTGATAATTTTTTTAAAAACAGAATATGATCTTTATTGCATAAAATGAAATCAGTACATTTGGTACACATTCTAAGAGGGGGTTCCACCATGGCTTTTAAACATAATGAACAAGGAGTTTCTTCTATGTCAGACATGTTTATACAGACTAGCAATGAGACTAGCAAGCTTGGAAAACACTTTAAATCAAGTTAACAAGCAAATATAAAAAACGGTACTGTGCCTTTAAGAGAAACAAATTTTGTCAGAATTTGAAAAACAGTGAAAAAATGCAGTAAATCAAACGAAATTTTTACAGTGTATGTAATAGGCTAGCAGAGCATTGCATCCACTTGCAAATGGATGATTAACCCCTTAGTTCAAAAAACGGATCAAAAAAACAAAATAGATGGGTTTTTTTTTTTTTTACAGTCACAACCAACTGCCACAGCAAGCTGTGGTCCTACCTTCCCCAATAAACGACTTTGGAAAGCCTTTGAGCCCTTTAGAGATGTCCTATAGCATACAGGGGACTCCTGAGGGAAGCTGGATGTCACAGTTTGTAATTTTAACTGCACCAACTGTAACTTTTATACTATAACAGTGGAAAGCCTCAGTAAAACTGTTTCTAGTCAAAATTTAAGCCAGCCATGTGGAAAAAACTAGGCCCCAATAAAGTTTTATCACCAATGCATATATAAAACGATTAAACATGCCAGCAAACGTTTATATTGCAATATCATAAGGGTATTACCCCTGGGAGTAAGCATGATACCAGTCGTTATTAAATCACTGTATTCAGGCTTAACTTACATTAATCCGGTATCAGCAGCATTTGCTAGTGTTTTCCATCTCTAGAAAAAATTATAACTGCACATACCTGATAGCAGAATAAACTGCACGCCATTCTCTCGCTGAAGTTACCTCATCTGTGTAATCCCCTCAGACATATGTGAGAATAGCAATGGATCTTAGTTACAACCTGCTAAGATCATAGAAACCTCAGGCAGATTCTTCTTCTATTTACTGCCTGAGATAAAATAGCACAACTCTGGTACTATTTAAAAATAACAAACTTTTGATTGAAGAAAATAAACTAACTATATTTAACCACTCTCTCCTACAACATCCTAGCTTGTTGAGAGTTGCAAGAGAATGACTGGCTATGACAGTTAGGGGAGGAGCTATATTACAGCTCTGCTGTGGGTGTCCTCTTGCAACTTCCTGTTGGGAATGAGAATATCCCACAAGTAATGGATGATCCGTGGACTGGATACACCTTACAAGAGAAACATTTGCTAAGTAAGTCCTACCTCCTCTGCAAATAAAAGTGATCTGCCGTCTGACTCGCACACACTGTACAAAGTAAGTGCCAAGTCTGTCTCACACTGTGCATAGTGGTTTAGTGCACACTCAGAAATCCTCTCAAATTCTAATACTTTACTCCTTGTAATAACATTTCCCATTCTCAATTAGCACTCTGCTGTAGTACCCACTGGTGGCTGCCAAAATGTTAGTTTTTGCCTCGTGGGACCCCCCTGGCCCTTTGGGCCCCTCACAGGAGTCACCCCTGTCACCCCCTGATGGCGGCCCTGCCTACAATGAAATAAATTGCCTAAATTAAATACAATTAACTAAATTCAATACAATTAGCTAAATTACAAAAAAAAAACACTAAATTACAGAAAATAAAAAACAAATTACAAGATCTTTAAACTAATTACACCTAATCTAATAGCCCTATCAAAATAAAAAAGCCCACCCAAAATAAAAAAACCCTAGCTTAAACTAAACCCCCAATAGCCCTTAAAAGGGCCTTTTGCGGGGCATTGCCCCCAAAAAATCAGCTTTTACCTGTCAAAAAAAAACAAAAACAACCACCCCAACAGTAAAACCCACCACCCACACAACTGTTCCAATCAGCCAATAGAATGTGAGCTCAATCCTATTGGCTGATTGGATCAGCTAATAGGATTGAAGTTCAATCCTATTGGCTGATTGCATCAGCCAATAGGATTTTTTCAGCCTTAATTCTGATTGGCTGATAGAATTCTATCAGCCAATCAGAATCTAATGGACGCCATCTTGGATGACGTCATTTAAAGGAACCTTCATTGTAGAAGAAGCCGTCAATTGAAGAGGATGCTCCGTGCTGGATGTCTTGAAGATGGAGCCACTCTGCGTCGGAAGGATGAAGTTAGAAGATGCCGTCTGGGTGAAGACTTCTGCCCGTCTGGAGAACCACTTCTGCCGGCTTGGATGAAGACTTCTCCCGGCTTCGTTGAGGACTTCTTGCCGCTTGGATGAAGACTTCTCCCGGCTTCATTGAGGATGGATGTCCAGTCTTCAAAACTGTAAGTGGATCTTCAGGGGTTAGTGTTAGGATTTTTTAAGGGTTTATTGGGTGGGTTTTATTTTTAGATTAGGGGTTTGGGCTGCAATAGAGCTAAATGCCCTTTTAAGGGCAATGCCCATCCAAATGCCCTTTTCAGGGCAATGGGGAGCTTAGGTTTTTTAGTTAGGCTTTTATTTGGGGGTGGTTGTGTGGGTGGTGGGATTTACTGTTGGGGTGGTTGTATTTTTTTTTAGATGTAAAAGAGCTGATTTCTTTTGGGCAATGCCCCGCAAAAGGCCCTTTTAAGGGCTATTGGTAGTTTAGTTTAGGCTAGGTTTTTTATTTTGGGTGGGCTTTTTTTATTTTTATAGGGATATTAGATTAGGTGTAATTAGTTTAAAGATCTTGTAATTTGTTTTTTATTTTCTGTAATTTAGTGGGGGGTTTTTGTAATTTAGCTAATTGTATTGAATTTAGTTAATTGTATTTAATTTAGGGAATTTATTTAATTGTAGTGTAGTGTTAGGTGTTAGTGTAACTTAGATTAGGTTTTATTTTATAGGTAAATTTGTATTTATTTTAGCTAGGTAGTTAGTAAATAGTTAACTATTCTACCTAGTTAAAATAAATACAAACTTGCCTGTAAAATAAAAATAAACCCTAAGATAGATACAATGTAACTATTAATTATATTGTAGCTAGCTTAGGGTTTATTTTACAGGTAAGTATTTAGTTTTAAATAGGAATTATTTAGTTATTAATTGTAGGTTTTATTTATATTTATTTAAATTATATTTAAGTTAGGGGGTGTTAGGGTTAGGGTTAGACTTAGGTTTAGGTGTTAATAAATATAGTATAGTGGCAGCGACGTTGGGGGCGGCAGATTAGGGGTTAATAATTTTAGGTAAATGGCGGCGATGTTAGGGGCGGCAGATTAGGGGTTAATAATATTTAACTAATGTTTGCAATGCGGGAGTGCGGCGGTTTAGGGGTTAATATGTTTATAATAGTGGTGGCGACGTTGGTGGGAGCAGATTAGGGGTTAATAAATGTAGGTAGGTTGCGGCGACATTGGGGGTGGCAGATTAGGTTTAATAAATATAATGTAGGTGTCGGCGATGTTGGGGGCAGCAGATTAGGGGTTCATAAGTATAATGTAGGTGGCGGCGATGTCCGGAGCGGCAGATTAGGGGTTAATAAGTATAATGTAGGTGGCGGTGATGTCAGGGGGGCCACAGATTACAGGTAAATAAGTATAAGATTAGGGGTGTTTAGACTCGGGGTTCATGTTAGGGTGTTAGGTGTAAACATAAAATGTAGGAATCAATGGGGCTGTGTTACGGAGCTTTACGCTGCTTTTTTGCAGGTGTAAGACTTTTTTTCAGCCGGCTCTCCCCATTGATGTCTATGGGGAAATCGTGTACAAGCATGTACAACCAGCTCACCGCTGACTTAAGCAGCGCTGGTATTCGAGTGCGGTATGGAGCTCAATTTTGCTATACGCTCACTTCTTGCCTTTTAACGCCGGGTTTGTAACACCCTGTAATACCAACGCTGTAGGAAAGTGAGCGGTGACAATAGCGTGCAAGTTAGCACTGCACAGCTCATAATGCAAAACTCGTAATCTAGCCGAAACACTGTAATAAGAGTTAACAAATGGTTTGATAATTATAGAGGGTAGTACACACTTTTGTTAAGGGATCTAGTAGATATACAGGGAGTGCAGAATTATTAGGCAAGTTGTATTTTTGAGGATTCATTTTATTATTGAACAACAACCATGTTCTCAATGAACCCAAAAAACTCATTAATATCAAAGCTGAATAGTTTTGGAAGTAGTTTTTAGTTTGTTTTTAGTTATAGCTATTTTAGGGGGATATCTGTGTGTGCAGGTGACTATTACTGTGCATAATTATTAGGCAACTTAACAAAAAACAAATATATATCCATTTCAATTATTTATTTTTACCAGTGAAACCAATATAACATCTCAACATTCACAAATATACATTTCTGACATTCAAAAACAAAACAAAAACAAATCAGTGACCAATATAGCCACCTTTCTTTGCAAGGACACTCAAAAGCCTGCCATCCATGGATTCTGTCAGTGTTTTGATCTGTTCACCATCAACATTGCGTGCAGCAGCAACCACAGCCTCCCAGACACTGTTCAGAGAGGTGTACTGTTTTTCCTCCTTGTAAATCTCACATTTGATGATGGACCACAGGTTCTCAATGGGGTTCAGATCAGGTGAACAAGGAGGCCATGTCATTAGATTTTCTTCTTTTATACCCTTTCTTGCCAGCCACGCTGTGGAGTACTTGGACACGTGTGATGGAGCATTGTCCTGCATGAAAATCATGTTTTTCTTGAAGGATGCAGACTTCTTCCTGTACCACTGCTTGAAGAAGGTGTCTTCCAGAAACTGGCAGTAGGACTGGGAGTTGAGCTTGACTCCATCCTCAACCCGAAAAGGCCCCACAAGCTCATCTTTGATGATACCAGCCCAAACCAGTACTCCACCTCCACCTTGCTGGCGTCTGAGTCGGACTGGAGCTCTCTGCCCTTTACCAATCCAGCCACGGGCCCATCCATCTGGCCCATCAAGACTCACTCTCATTTCATCAGTCCATAAAACCTTAGAAAAATCAGTTTTGAGATATTTCTTGGCACAGTCTTGACGTTTCAGCTTGTGTGTCTTGTTCAGTGGTGGTCGTCTTTCAGCCTTTCTTACCTTGGCCATGTCTCTGAGTATTGCACACCTTGTGCTTTTGGGCACTCCAGTGATGTTGCAGCTCTGAAATATGGCCAAACTGGTGGCAAGTGGCATCTTGGCAGCTGCACGCTTGACTTTTCTCAGTTCATGGGCAGTTATTTTGCGCCTTGGTTTTTCCACACGCTTCTTGCGACCCTGTTGACTATTTTGAATGAAACGCTTGATTGTTCGATGATCACGCTTCAGAAGCTTTGCAATTTTAAGAGTGCTGCATCCCTCTGCAAGATATCTCACTATTTTTGACTTTTCTGAGCCTGTCAAGTCCTTCTTTTGACCCATTTTGCCAAAGGAAAGGAAGTTGCCTAATAATTATGCACACCTGATATAGGGTGTTGATGTCATTAGACCACACCCCTTCTCATTACAGAGATGCACATCACCTAATATGCTTAATTGGTAGTAGGCTTTCGAGCCTATACAGCTTGGAGTAAGACAACATGCATAAAGAGGATGATGTGGTCAAAATACTCATTTGCCTAATAATTCTGCACTCCCTGTATGCAATAACATATTATCCCCAGTGGGTAGGCACATTTTTTTAATTGGTAAAATAATTTGTATGGAAGAGACATTCCAGGTTCCACTTTACTCACTCACTCATCAAAATTAATCGGAATTTAGGTTTCTAAGAAATCAGAAACTGTTTATTTACTTCATATTTGTATCATTTATTTAAGAAACCTAAAGAATGTTCTTCAAATTAAATTTAAAAATGGAGTTAATATCATTTGATAAACAAGACCCCTAAATAAATAAATTTGAAGCATTTACTTATTAATTTCTCTTGAAGGAGAATCTCCAACATAGATTTTGGGTTATTCATTATGTTAAAGAAAAGTTAACACTGAAAGAAAAGTATTGCTGTACATACACTTACATGGTTTAGCTGTCTTCTTTTTTTTTTTGTAAGTTGTATAGACAGTTGCAGATAACCAATGTTACATTGCTGGTTGTTTGGCATTGGGATAAATAATTTGATCCCTCAATTTGCCCATATTAACTCAGATCTCATCAACTCACCCCATACTTCTCAAACAAGCCTCAGGACGTTGATTTAGTAATCCCTTGGTTATATAGTTTAGCATAGCATTATTATACATATGTAATATTGTACCTGAAATTTACAAAGGCAGAGAATAAAGTTGTACAAATTATTTTTAAAGGGACAGGAAACCCAAAAATATTATTATTTTATTATTTAGAAAGAGCCTACCATTCTAAATAACTTTCCCATTTGCTGCTATTATTTAATTTGCTTTGTTCTCTTGGACACCTTTGTTGTAAGTATACCAGGAGTTGGGAGCTAGCTAGCTTATTATTGGCTTACTAGTGTGTTCAGCTAGCTCCCAGTAGTGCATTGCTGTTTCTTCAATAAAGAATATCAAGAGATTAAAACAAAATTGATAAAATTTGATAAAAAGTTGTTTAAAACAGAATGCTGTATCTGAATCATGTCCCTTTTAGCAAAATGAGTTGCAAAAATAAATGCCAGCTGATATCACTAATAATTTAAAAATAAATCATTGATTTGGATAATGCACTTATCAGAGTTCTTTCTCTGTAGTTCACTGAATATATTGGAATGTTTACAAACATTGAAGAGCTCACTATCATTATATAAGGACTGGGGTTTTTTTATACTTTGCGGTACTTTAAAAGAATATTGGTCTTTTCATGAATAGACACATTACAGTTGTTCTGAGCATGTGGCACTGAGTCAGACATCAGGAAAACTGATAAGCTGTGCATAATTGGTTGTGTAAGGTGTTTTGAGCACATCAGCACTTTTTTGTTGTTTTAGAGTTGCAAATGAGGAATTAAGTAATTCACAGCTTGGCTGTCGATGCTACTTTTACTGAACTGAAAACGGAATTGCTGAATTGTTTTATATAACTTAATGGAACTAAACAACTGTCTATTATAGATAATGTTTTTTGTGTAACCAGTTCAATAAAGTAATTTTATACACATTTAGGACCAGATTACGCGAGGTGCGCTAACAGTTACGCGTGAGCGAAAGGGGTTTATCGCGGGTGTTTGTGCGTCAGGTTTTTTCACTCGTATTACAAGCTGAAAGTAAATGTGAACACATGAACGCAATTGTGATTTATGATAGAATGATTACTGCATCCTCAGAGCTCTGGTTAACTGTTTTGCGAGACAAAAGAGTGTCACAAAACACATCAAAAATACATTACAATGTACAGTTACACTCATAATAACACCATCTAATAAATATTATTAGGACTCAAAGATATAAGCTCTCAGGTATTAGAAAAAAAAGGCAGGCAAAGGGCTTTAACATAAGGATACTTACATACCCATGTAAATATGTACAGTATGTATGTGTGTGTGTGTGTGTGAATGTATATATATATATATATGTGGGGGTTAGCGGATTAGGGGTTAATAGTTTAATTAGGCAGTTGGCGTTGAGAGGGAATGGCGGATTAGGGGTTAATACATTTAATTGTTAGATTGCGATGTGTGGGGTTGGCAGATTAGGGGTTCATACATTTATTATTAGTTCCGATATGGGGGTGATGGCGGTTATAAGGGTTTTACGTGTCGGGTTTATTTTTGGGAGGCGGGTTAGACTTTTACGGGAGATTTGACATTTGTTTTTATTTTCTTAGGCACCGGCAGTTTCTAAATTGCCGTTAGTCACTGGCGACTCCAGAAATTTGTATTCACGCACATTTCTGGACATGGCTAGTTTATCCGACTTACGGCAATTTATGAACTGCCGGCGGGGTTTATTGGATTTCCTGATGTGCAAGGTGAATTTATGGGCGACGCGGGTTTCAGCAGTTACGCTGAAGCCTGTGCCGCATATGTAATCTCACCCCTGATTGGTAGTTTTTAGAAGTAAATCTACATCTTATGAATTCCTTTTATGGCTATTGGATGGCTGAAAATAAATAACAACAGCAGTGTAAACTTGCTAGCGTATTTTACACCTTCACAGTTATGGGCCAATTGGAGGGACAGAAGCATTGCAAAGAAGATGATCCAATTAAAAGTGACAGTATTCGACAATCATAATGCAAATCCTGAGCAGGAATTACCTGCTGCAATAACCTAGGGAGTGGGACTTTTGTGCAAAAATCACATAGGTGAATAAAAAATGTTGTGCTTTAGTATGTCCTTTTAATAATGATCTATCTGAAAGCAGTAGCCAAAATAGTTATTTCCTATTCCTTTAAGATCTGCTAATGCTAACACGTTTTACCTTTTGGTTACAGTGGAATATTTCCACTAAGTGCTGTGCATTTAATTCCATGATTGGGAAATTTAAATATAATCAATCAATTATGTAAAAACACAACACAACCGTTTAAAAGCTCTTTTCCTGCACCTACTTGCAACAATTACAATAATAACTTGGTAAATTTTTATATGTCAATAGATAATAGTGAATTCAAGATCGGCTGTTAAGTGCTATTAAGTTGGAGCCTGTATTAATGTGTAGTTATTTTATAAGATACAGGGTCCTTAGTGATGATATGCAGTGCTTTACAATTGAGTTTAATAGTAATTTGAGATTATAGTTCAAACTCTAAGCACTCTACAGTTAAATGACAATTCAACTTTATGAGTATTAACCACATTGTTAAATAATATATGTTTCTTTTAAGCCATTTAGGACAAAATTATTGTTTATGCAAAACAATATACAACAATATTATTTACATATCCCTTTCAAATGACATTAAACATAATGGTCGTTTCTGCTGCATCAGTCAATTGGATTGCAAATAACTACCAGGATTAATGCAAACATTAAAAGAACATTCTAATGCAAAATTAAAATGCACTAATTAGAGCATTTTATTATTCCACTAATGTCCCTTACAAACAATCTATTTAATCCCTGCATATAGCACATAGCTGCTACTGAGCAAGACGCAGCTGTTAATTTGTGGCTACATGCACAATTGTGCATACTGTTTCTGACTGGCTCTGTATCTTGCAAAAGAGCTTTAATTCATCAGTTTCTTGTCACAGTAAAGCTCACACATTGCGCACTAAGTGACACTGCAGACCTTTCTGAACATGGAACTCAACTTGAGAAAGGTCTGCAGCATCACTTAGTGCGCAATGCGCATGCGCGAAATGCTGTGCACAACTGTAACTCATTCTGCACGATACGCAGTCGCCATTCGCATCCACAACCCCATGGACATAGTGATGTGACATGCAGGAGGGATTGGGAGGCCATTTCAAAACGGCCAACGGTTGGAAACGTACTTATTTTTACCTGAATGGGAATAAAAAGGTTCTTGGGGATAAAATTATACTGTGTGATCACTGGGAAAGCATTAAAATAATGTAAGTACAGTTGCAGTGTAGACTGTCCCTTTAAGCTACGTCTCCCAGAAATTAGAATATTGGGTGGTTAAAAGCACCTTACTCGATCAACACCCCTTTAAAGATACTGGATTTTTAGATCAGTATCTGTGTATATTCTTCTTTATAGTAGTGACTATTTGTAATGCACTTACCTGTACTAATACTGCCGAGGGTACTCCTGCTGGTCCTCCATTGGAGTCTGGACTCAGCAGTGCAAAGCCAGCTGCCCCTCCATATGCTGCTGTTGGAATTATCCATATTGGTGCAACATTATTTCTGTTCCCTACAAACTGCAGCAACTGTGATGAGTACATATGCAGAGGTTGCACAAGCACTCAACCTAGTGGTAGCAATGCAGTATTGGACAAACAGTATTGCACAGGAGATGTGAGAGATTTAAAGCCAACAGCACATCCCTTACCAACTTTCACTCATTTAGCAGCGCTATAAAGCACCTGTCCTTGAGTTAATTCCTGTGTATGAATCTTGGTTACCTGAACTTTTGTTTCCCATTTATGAACGATTACTGCCTGCCCTGACCTCTTGCTTGTTATACTGTTTATGAACTATTGCTGCCTGCCCTGACCTCTTGCTTGTTATACCATTTATGAACCTTTGCTGCCTGCCCTGACTTTGGAATGTTTAACCTTGCTTTTGGATTTTCCTTCTGTACCACGCACTCCTGTGTTGTCTAGCGGTTGTGCTAGCTAAACTCCGCTACTGGGCTACTGGGATTCTTCATCAATCCTGACATGCAGTTATATGAAATTTGGTGTATACTGTCCCTTTAATCCAATAATATGTGTATCTTGAACCAGAAAGGTGAGCATGTCCATATATATAATTATTCTTGTTAAAACTTCTTCTTTTGTAGTTAATTAGTGCCTTAAGACTGTAAGCCTTAGACATCATCACATTCTGGGTTTCCTCTCTAGTGATGCTTTTCCAGGCCTTTACTGCAGTGTCTTAAGTGGCTGTTTGTTTGTGGGTCTTTCTGTGTTCAGTTTTGTCTTCAGTAAGTAAAATGCATGCTCAGTTGGGTTGAGGTCATGTAACCAACTCAGCCTTTTTAAGAATATTCCACTTATTTGCCTTTTAAAACTTCTTGGTTGTTTTCACTTTAAGTTTTGAGTCATTGTCCATTTGTATTGTGAAGTATTGTCATGTTTGTTTTGCAGAATTTGGCTGAATCCAAGCAGATATAATAGCATTATACACTTCAGAATTCATCCTGCTGCTTCTGCAAACAGTCATTTAATCACTACACACTAGTGACCCAGTTGTATTGGCAGCCATACATGCTCAATGCATTACACTGCATCCACCATGTTTTACAGATGATATGGTGACATTTCTTCCCTTCTCCATAATCCTTCTGGTACAGGCTGATCTCAGTTTTTTTAGTCCAAAGAATATTGTTCCAGAAATGGGTGGACTTTTTATATGTTTTCTGGCAAAGTCTAATCTGTCCTTCCTATTCTTGACGCTTACCAGTGATTTGCACCTTGTGGTAAACCCTTTGTACTTTCTTTCATGAAGTCTTCTCTAGATTGTAGACTTTGACCATGATAGGGATTCCTCCTTGAGAGTATTTTTGCCTTGGCTAGATGTTGTGAAGGGGTTTTTCTTTACCAAGGAAATCATTTTGCAATCACCCACCACAGTGGTCATCCAGGCCTTTTGGTGTTGTTGAGTTCCTTCTTTATAAGAATGTACCAACTTGTTGACTTGGACACTTCTTTTTTTTTTTCTTATATTTATTTTTAAACCAGCATTGTATACAAGTCATGCTGTTGTGCAGGAATCATACAAAACACAAGACAATTCGCCACGCAGGGCAAAATATGCTTATACATAATTCACAAAAAAAACAAAAGATACCCACGGATAAATAACAACCACAGAGTATAGTCTATATTATTACACTAAATATACACACTGTTGGTGTTTTATCTATTAAACAGAGAAAAAAAAGATATAACAACCCTCCCCCCCCCCAGCTAGTCAGCCCTGGGGTACAGCCATTATCCCCTTAAATTCGATTCCTGTATGAATATTGAGTTTTAAAAAGGGAAAATAACTAACTTCTGAATATTAATATCCAATTACCTAATATATGTTTCCCATTTAGCAAAAAATATCTTTATATTACTTTCCATTTCCATCTGTATTTTAACCTGTTCTAGAAACATTTGTGACTTGGACACTTCTAATGTTTCTGGTATCTTTCTGATGGGTTTGGTTTTCAGCCTAACGATGGCCTAGATGAACTTACATTGACACGTCTTTGGACCTTATGTTGAGAGTTCAAATCAACAGTTTCCAAATGCAAATTCAACATACGGAATCAACTCCAGACCCTTTAACTGCTTAATTGTTAATGAAATAACAAGGGAATAGATCACACTTAGCCATGAAACAGCTTATTTTTCTATTGTCTGGTTACTTTTGGTCCCTTAAAAAGGAGGAGACTGCATATAAAAAGTGCTGTAATTCCTAAACTATACACTCAATTTGGATGTAAAACGTAAACTCTTAAAATAAAGTTAACAGTCTGCACTTTAAACCCAAATTCATTATATAACTTAATTTACAATATTTTTAGCAGCTTAAATAACTGTAACTTTATCAATGTCCAAATAGTTATGAATTTAAACATGTTTTAAAATCAAACTTACTTTAGAAATATTTCATATAACATGTGTGTGAGAGTTTATCTAGAATAAATTTCTATTAGAAAAAAAATGCCTTGAACTCCTTGATCATTCGGCCCATCTCACATGCTTCCTCATTCTCCATCTTGAATTTATTTTATTTGAATTTATTTTGCCATTTATCTACATATTACTCTAAACTGCATGGAATACATTGCATGTATTGCTTCAGTTTTAAAGGAACATTGTAGGGTAAAAATTACACGCTGTAATCTCTTTATTTAACCACTACATAGAAAATTTTCAGAGCTGCAAAAGAGTTAAACATATAGCCAGAGCAGCAGTGTGCTGCTGGGAGCTAGCTGAACAAATCTGGTGAGCCAATGACAAGAGACATATCTGTGCAGCCACTAATCAAAAGCTAGCTCCCAATAGTACATTGCTGCTCCTGAGCCTACCTAGTCATGCTTTTCAACAATGTATACCAAAAGATGTAAATCATAATGAAAATGAAAAGGCTCTTACATTTATATGCTATATCTGAACCATGAAAACAAAATTTATGCTTACCTGATAAATTTATTTCTCTTGTGGTGTATCCAGTCCACGGATCATCCATTACTTGTGGGATATTCTCCTTCCCAACAGGAAGCTGCAAGAGGATCACCCACAGCAGAGCTGTCTATATAGCTCCTCCCCTAACTGCCACCTACCAGTCATTCGACCGAAGACAAGCAAGAGAAAGGAGAAACTATAGGGTGCAGTGGTGACTGTAATTTAAAAATAAAAAAACACCTGCCTTAAAATGACAGGGTGGGCCGTGGACTGGATACACCACAAGAGAAATAAATGTATCAGGTAAGCATAAATTTTGTTTTCTCTTGTAAGGTGTATCCAGTCCACGGATCATCCATTACTTGTGGGATACCAATACCAAAGCTATAGGACATGGATGAAGGGAGGGTCAAGGAAGGCGCTTAAACAGAAGGCACCACTGCCTGTAAGACCTTTCTCCCAAAAATAGCCTCCGAAGAAGCAAAAGTATCAAATTTATAGAATTTAGAAAAAGTATGAAGCGAAGACCAAGTCGCCGCCTTACAAATCTCTTCAACAGAAGCCTCATTCTTAAAATCCCATGTGGAAGCTACCGCTCTAGTAGAATGAGCTGTAATTCTTTCAGGAGGCTGCTGGCCAGCAGTCTCATAAGCTAAGCGGATTATACTTCTTAGCCAAAAAGATAGAGAAGTTGCCGAAGCCTTTTGGCCTCTCCTCTTTCCAGAGTAGACAACAAACAATGCAGATGTTTGACGAAAATCTTTAGTAGCTTGTAAATAAAACTTTAAAGCGCGAACCACGTCAAGATTGTGTAATAGACGTTCCTTCTTTGGAGAAGGATTAGGACACAGTGACGGAACAACAATCTCCTGATTGATATTTTTATTAGATAACACCTTAGGCAGAAAATCAGGTTTGGTACGTAACACTACCTTATCTGCATGGAAAATGAGATAAGGGGAATCACATTGTAAAGCAGATAACTCCGAAACTCTTTGAGCCGAGGAGATAGCTACTAAAAACAGAACTTTCCAAGATAAGAGCTTAATATCTATGGAATGCAAAGGTTCAAACGGAACCCCTTGAAGAACTTTAAGAACTAAATTTAAACTCCATGGCGGAGCAACAGGTTTAAAAACAGGCTTGATTCTAACCAGAGCCTGACAAAACGCCTGAACATCTGGAACCTCAGCCAGACGTTTGTGCAAAAGAATAGACAGAGCAGAAATCTGTCCCTTTAAGGAACTAGCTGATAAACCCTTCTCCAATCCTTCTTGAAGAAAAGATAATATCCTAGGAATCCTGACTTTACTCCATGAGCAACCCTTGGATTCACACCAATGAAGATATTTACACCATATCTTATGATAGATTTTCCTGGTGACAGGCTTTCGCGCCTGTATTAAGGTATCAATGACCGGCTCGGAGAAACTACGCTTTGATAAAATCAAGCGTTCAATCTCCAAGCAGTCAGACGCAGAAAAATTGTCCACCAGATCTGCATACCAAGTCCTGCGAGGCCACGCAGGTGCTATCAAAATCACCGAAGCTCTCTCCTGTTTGATCTTGGCAATCAGACGAGGGAGCAGAGGAAACAGTGGAAACACATAAGCCAGGTTGAAGGACCAAGGCACTGCTAGAGCATCTATTAGTGCTGCCTTGGGATCCCTGGACCCGGAACCGTAACAAGGAAGCATGGCGTTCTGACGAGACACAATGAGATCCAGTTCTGGTTTGCCCCAAAGTTGAATCAACTGTGCAAATACCTCCGGATGGAGCTCCCACTCCCCCGGATGAAAAGTCTGTAGTTCTCTACTCCTGGGA
Source organism: Bombina bombina (assembly GCF_027579735.1). Classification (NCBI taxonomy): domain Eukaryota; kingdom Metazoa; phylum Chordata; class Amphibia; order Anura; family Bombinatoridae; genus Bombina; species Bombina bombina. The sequence continues at coordinate 438,611,353 of NC_069503.1, forward strand.
TATGGAAAGCTGATAGATGGCAAGAGTGAATCTCTGCCCATCGATTATCTTTGAAACCTCGAACATTGCTAGGGAACTCCTTGATGGTTGATGTAAGCTACAGTCGTGATGTTGTCCGACTGAAATCTGATTAACCTGACCGCAGCTAGCTGAGGCCAAGCCTGAAGAGCATTGAATATCGCTCTTAGTTCCAGAATGTTTATCGGAAGGAGTGCTTCCTCCTGAGTCCATGATCCCTGAGCCTTCAGGGAGTTCAAGACTGCACCCCAGCCCAGAAGGCTGACATCTGTTGTTACTATTGTCCAATCTGGCCTGCTGAAGGTCATACCTTTGGACAGATGGACCCGAGATAGCCACCAGAGAAGAGAATCCCTGGTCTCTTGATCCAGATTTCGTAGAGGGGACAAATCCGTGTAATCCCCATTCCACTGACTGAGCATGCAGAGTTGCAGAGGTCTGAGATGTAGGCGGGCAAACGGCACTATGTCCATTGCCGCTACCATTAAGCCGATTACTTCCATACACTGAGCCACTGAAGGGCGAGAAGTAGAATAAAGAACACGGCAGGAATTTAGAAGTTTTGACAACCTGGCCTCTGTCAGGTAAATCTTCATTTCTACAGAATCTATCAGAGTTCCCAGGAAGGAAACTCTTGTGAGAGGGGATAGAGAACTCTTCTTTTCGTTCACTTTCCACCCATGAGACCTCAGGAATGCCAGAACAATGTCGGTATGGGACTTGGCAATTTGGAAATTCAACGCCTGTATCAGAATGTCATCTAAGTAAGGGGCTACTGCTATGCCCCGCAGCCTTAGGACTGCCAGAAGTGACCCCAGAACCTTCTTTTTGTATTGACCCTCCTGGATCATAGGTAGGATGGTTCGAATAGTCTCCATCTTGAAAGATGGGACCCTGAGAAATTTGTTTAGGATCTTGAGATCTAAGATTGGTCTGAAGGTTCCCTCTTTCTTGGGAACCACAAAGAGATTTGAATAGAAGCCTTGCCCCTGTTCCTCCTTTGGAACTGGGTGGATCACTCCCATAACTAGGAGGTCTTGAACACAATGTAAGAATGCCTCTCTCTTTATCTGGTCTGCAGATAATTGTGAGAGGTGAAATCTTCCTTTTGGGGAAGAAGCTTTAAAGTCCAGAAGATATCCCTGGGACACAATTTCCAATACCCAGGGATCCTGGACATCTCTTGCCCAAGCCTGGGCGAAGAGAGAAAGTCTGCCCCCTACTAGATCCGTTACCGGATCGGGGGCTGATCTTTCATGCTGTCTTAGAGGCAGCAGCAGGCTTCTTGGCCTGCTTACCTTTGTTCCAGGCCTGGTTAGGTCTCCAGACCGGCTTGGACTGGGCAAAATTTCCCTCTTGTTTTGCATTAGAGGGAGTTGATGCCGCGCTCGTCTTAAAGTTTTGAAAGGCACGAAAATTTGTTTGTTTGGTCCTTAATTTATTAGACCTATCCTGAGGAAGGGCATGCCCTTTTCCTCCAGTAATATCAGAAATGATCTCCTTCAGTCCAGGCCCAAATAGGGTCTGCCCCTTGAAGGGAATGTTGAGAAGCTTAGACTTTGAAGTAACGTCAGCTGACCAGGATTTAAGCCATATCGCCCTATGCGCCTGTATAGCAAAACCTGAGTTCTTAGCCATTAATTTGGTTAAATGAACAACGGCGTCAGAAACAAATGAATTGGCTAGCTTAAGCGCTTTAAGCTTGTCAAGTATATCATCCAATGGAGTTTCTACCTGTGAGGCCTCTTCCAGAGACTCAAACCAGAAGGCCGCAGCAGCAGTGACCGGGGCAATGCATGCAAGAGGCTGGAGAATAAAACCTTGTTGAATAAACATTTTCTTAAGGTAACCCTCTAACTTTTTATCCATTGGATCTAGGAAAGCACAACTGTGCTCGATGGGAATAGTTGTACGCTTAGCTAGGGTAGAAACTGCTCCCTCCACCTTAGGGACCGTTTGCCATAAGTCCCGTGTAGCGGCATCTATTGGAAACATTTTCTTAAAAATCGGAGGGGGAGAGAATGGTACACCTGGTCTATCCCATTCCTTAGTAATAATTTCTGAGAACCTTTTAGGTATTGGAAAAACATCAGTGTAAACAGGCACTGCATAGTATTTATCCAATCTACACAATTTCTCTGGCACTATAATGGTGTCACAGTCATCCAGAGTAGCTAAAACCTCCCTGAGCAACACGCGGAGGTGTTCAAGCTTAAATTTAAATGTAGACATATCAGAATCAGGTTGAAGCATCTTCCCTGAGTCAGAAAAATCACCCACAGAAAGAAGCTCTCCTGCCTCAGCTTCTGCATATTATGAGGGGATATCAGACATAGCTACTAAAGCGTCAGAGAGCTCTGTATTTTTTCTACTCCCAGAGCTGTCTCGCTTTCCTGGTAACCCTGGTAGTTTGGACAATACCGCTGTAAGGGTATGATCCATAACTGCCGCCATGTCTTGTAAAGTAAATGCCATGGGCGCGCTAGATGTACTTGGCGCCACTTGAGCGGGAGTCCCTTGAGCGGGAGTCAAAGGTACTGACACGTGGGGCGAGTTAGTCGGCATAACTTCCCCCTTGTCAATTTCCTCTGGTGATTAATCTTTTAAAGACAGAATATGATCTTTATAACTTAAAGTAAAATCAGTACATTTAGTACACATTCTAAGAGGGGGTTCCACAATGGCTTCTAAACATAATGAACAAGGAGTTTCCTCTATGTCAGACATGTTTAAAAAGACTAGCAATGAGACCAGCAAGCTTGGAAAACACTTTGATAAATGTAAACAAGCAAAAAATTAAAACGGTACTGTGCCTTTAAGATAAACAAATTTTGTCAGAAATTGAAAAACAGTGATAAAAAGCAGTAAATCTTACGAAATGTTTACAGTGTGTATAATAGACTAACAGAGCATTGCACCAACTTGCAAATGGATGATTAACCCCTTAGTTTCAAAACTGGATCAAAAAACCTATATAAACGTTTTATAACAGTCACAACAAACTGCCACAGCTCTGTTGTGGCCCTACCTGCCCATACAACGACTTTTGAAGGCACAAAAACCCTTTGTAGAGGTCCTAAGTGTTCAGGGGACTCCTTCAGGGAAGCTGGAAGTCTCAAGCTGCAAAAACTACTGCACGATTTAGGCCTGAAATTAGGCCCCTCCCAACCTGTACTCACAGTGAGAGGGCCATAAAAAAATATCCCTAGGCAAAATCTAGCCAGCCATGTGGAAAAAACTGGGCCCCAATAAAGTTTTATCACCAATATGTAGAAAAAAACGTTTAAACACTTCCAGCAAACGTTATCTTATTTTCAGTAATGTGAGAAAGTAATAAGAATATTACCTTTTACAGCAAGCATGATACTAGTCATTATTAAATCACTGTAATCAGGCTTACCTTAAATAAATCTGGTATTAACAGCATTTTCTAGCATATTCATTTCTCTAGAAAAATTTAAACTGCACATACCTCATAGCAGGAGACCCTGCACGCCATTCCCCCAGCTGAAGTTACCTCATCTCTTCAGTTATGTGTGAGAACAGCAATGGATCTTAGTTACAACCTGCTAAGATCATCAAAAACTACTCTTCTTCAACTTTCTGCCTGAGGCTAAAACAGTACAACTCCGGTACCATTTGAAAATAATAAACTTTTGATTGAAGATAAACTACATAAATTCACCACATCTCTCTAGCTACTTCCTATCTTGTCGAGAGCTGCAAGAGAATGACTGGTAGGTGGCAGTTAGGGGAGGAGCTATATAGACAGCTCTGCTGTGGGTGATCCTCTTGCAGCTTCCTGTTGGGAAGGAGAATATCCCACAAGTAATGGATGATCCGTGGACTGGATACATCTTACAAGAGAAAGTTTAATTTGGACTTTTAGGTCCATGTAAGGTCCATTTAAACTTGACGACAGTATACACACATTTTCATATAACTGCATGTAATAGTATGCACGGATACTGATCTAAACATCTAGTATAAAACCTTTTAAAAACTTACTTAGAAGCTCCCAGTTTAGCACTGTTGATGAGGCATCTCTGTTGGCACGCGAGCCTTAAGTTCACAAACATTGCCTACTAAACACCAAGAGACTCTGGTGGTCTGGCCTGTAAACAGCGTGCATTATTTACACTTATCGTGACAAAGGGGCGGAATAAACTCAGTGCGCGCACACAGTGAAAGGCCAGAGGTGGGGAAAGACTGATAAGCAGTAGTGGCGGCAGCAGCTGAGTAATTCCGGACTTAACAGGTAAGGTTCTGGGCAGTGATGGACTGAGCATTAGGCAATTCGGCTCTTGAGAGGAGGCGGTATAGTTTGTTTTGGTGTTATTTTAAGTTCTGCTGCGGCTTTACTATGTAGTTGTGTGTCAGGTCAGGTGGGAAATATTTGTGCCTGAAAACTTCCTGCCTACACTTCAGTAAGTTAATGTTCCTTATCAGTTCATAAAGCTTCTTACATCTTTTAATGCATGGCTTTAATATGATTGGGCATGTGAGAGATGAAGAAATATTTGACTGTTTATAAAATGTAAAACGTTTTTTGTAGACTTGATGTGTGCCGGGGTGTAGCATGGTTAGTGGAGTTACTTTACATCTTCTGAAATAGCAGCATGTGTTTTACACTGGCAAATAGCTATTTGACATATAAGTATCTATTTGTGGACTGCAAATACATGCATTGGCCTCTATTTATCAAAGTCTGGCGGACCTGATCCGACAGTGCGGATCAGGTCCGCCAGACCTCGCTGAATACGGAGAGCAATACGCTCCCCGTATTCAGCATTGCACCCAATTGGCCGCCAGCAGGGGAGTGTCAATCAACCCGATCGTACTCGATCGGGTTGAATTGCGGCGATGTCTGTCCGCCTGCTCTGAGCGCTGTTTCATAACTGGTGTTTCTGGGGAGTCTAAAGACTCGCCAGAAACACAGGCCGTCAAGCTCCTTTCGGAGCTTGATAGATAGGCCCCTTAATATTTTACTGATCTAATTTTGTTAGATTCTAACATGTTTTATGTGTTGTATTTGGAGTAGAAAGTGAATTGAAGGTATATGCTTGAGATACACAGCCGCTGCAAACTATAGCAGAGCTCTTTGCTGTGCATTTATCTTTTTTTTAAATCAGTGCCCCATGCCTTGGTAATTATTCTGTATGCACAGCCCTCGTGTAAGCAGAGTATGCACATAGTGCCAGTGTTAAAAGAAATATTTTTTATTTTTTTTACCTGTGTGTTTCTCTCTTTCTCTCCCCCTCTCATCTTTCTCCCCCCTCTCTCTTTTCCTATTTTTCCCTTTCTCTCCCCCTCTCTCTCCCCTTCTATCTTTCTCTCCCTCTCTCTCTGCCTCTCCCTCTCTCTACTTCTGCCTCCCTCTCTCTCTTCCTCTCCCTGTCTTTCTCTCTTCTCTTTCCCTCTCTTTCTCCCCTTCTCTCTTTTCCTCCCCCTCTTTCTTTTCCTATCTCTCTTCCTCTCCCCCTCTCTTTTGTCCTCTCCCTCTCTTCTTCTCCCTCCCTCTCTCTCTTCCTTTCCCTGTCTTTCTCTTATCTTCTCTTTCCCTCTCTCTATTCCTCTCCCTCTCACTTTTGCTTTATTTTCCTTCCCCTCTCTCTGTCTCTCTTCCACTCTCTTCCCCTCTCTCCCCCTCTCTCTCTCTTCCTCTCCACCTTTCTTCCTCTCTCCCTCTCTCTCTCCTGCTCTCTCTCTCTCTCTCTCTCTCTCTCTCTCTCCTGCTCTCTCTCTCTCTCTCTCTCTCCTGCTCTCTCTCTCTTTCTCTCTCTCTCTCTCCTGCTCTCCCTCTATCTTGCACTCCCTCTCTCTCTTATTCTCTTTCCCTCTCTCACTCTCTTCCTCTCCCTCTCTCTTCCTCTCTCTCTCTCTCTCTCTCTCCCCTCTCTCTCTCTCTCTCTCTCTCTCTCTCTCCCCTCTCTCTCTCCCTCTCTCTATTCTTCTCCCTCTCACTTTTTCTCTTCCTCTCCCTCTCTCTTCTTCTCCCTCCCTCTCTCTCTTCCTCTCCCTGTCTCTCTCTTCCTCTCTCTCTTCTTCTATTTACCTCTCTCTATTTCTCTTCCTTTCTTTCTCCCCTCTCTCTCCCCTCTCTCTCTCTCCCTCTCTCACTCTCTTCCTCTCCCTCTTTCACTCTCTCTTGCTCTCTCTCTCTCTCTTGCTCTCCCTCTCTCTCTTGCTCTCCCTCTCTCTCTTGCTCTCCCTCTCTCTCTTGCTCTCCCTCTCTCTTGCTCTCCCTCGCTCTTGCTCTCTCTCTTCTTCTCTTTCCCTCTCTCTATTCCTCTCACTTTTCCTCTTCCTCTCCCTCTCTCTCTTATACTTTCTCTTCCTCTCCCTCTTTCACTCTCTCTTCCTCTCCCTCTTTCACTCTCTCTTCCTCTCCCTCTTTCACTCTCTCTTCCTCTCCCTCCCTCTTCTCCACCCCTCTCCTTCCCTCCCTTCCTCCCTCTTCTTCATCTCCCCCTCTCTTGCTCTTTTTCTCCCTCCCCTCTTCCTCTCTCTCTCTTACTCACTCTCTCTCTCTTCCTCTCTCTCTCTCTCTCTCTCTCTCTCTCTCTCTCTCTCTCTCTCTCTCTCTCTCTTCGTTTTAAGATATTTGCAATAAGAAGCCTGACACCTGTGTTTTTGTGATTGCTAAATGTTCATATATTTAATTTTGTAAACTATAATGCTCTGTTTGCACTATATAAGTAGCATATTTATAGGTCTATTCACTTAAATATTTTAAATAAAAACTGTTTATCATTGTATTTTTATTTTGATAAAAAGGCAGTTCATTAGCTCAGACAGTTGAATTAAGTGTTTTTGTAATAAAAACCCTTATTATTCAGCTTTAATTTCAGTGTTGGCACTTTGAGACAGATAAGTCGCTTTCGTGTTGCAGTTTGGGCACTCGGGCTCAAAAAGGTTCGCCATCACTGGTCTAGACCAGTGGTTCCCAAACTGTGCGCCGCGGCACCCTGGTGCGCTGTGACTGGCCTACAAGGGTGCTGCAAAATATTGAAATATTAGACATTTGTTGCAACCGTAACAAATACAAAAAGAATTCAAAATATATAGAAATAATAATAATAACATTGTTATAATAAAATATATATTAAGTTTAATGATGAAAATACAAAAATAACAATATCCAACACTTTTTCCCAGGTACTATGATGGGTTCATTCATAAATGATGTGCTACTGATCAGTCAGCATAGTGTTGTTTCGAAAATAGACCCGAATAAACTCACCCAGATGTCAGTTAACACGTGACTATAAAAACTAGATTGTTCTGTGAGTACATAGTATTTATCCTCCTAAAAATTTACAATATTTTATTGAACTTTAATAAGCACACTAGGACTGAAATGAAGAGGATGCACCACAAACTAGTGGCAGGTGTGTGAAGAAGCTGAAATATCATAAATATTACAAACATTCCTTATGATTTATTAATTTAAGTGTAAAAGTGTGATCATTTGCGTTTTTTTATATAACTTATGGCACCAAGCCGCCAACTGCGCACTGTAACTGTCAGGTATGCACAGTGGGGCAAAAAAGTATTTAGTCAGCCATCAATTCTGCAAGTTCTCCCACTTAAGAAGATGAGAGAGGCCTGTAATTTTCATCATAGGTATACCTCAACTATGAGAGACACTGTTAAAGACCAAGAGCTCAACATCTCAATAATAGTTAGTTCATATAGTTCTACAAAATTAGTCAACTACAGTGTGTTTGGGAGATTTAAAAACAAAAAAACGAAATAAATACCATAAATCTTTACTTGGTAAGAGCTCTGTGAGCCAGTATACAAAGTCTATTAGGAAGCTGAATACAGAGTTACATATACATTTATGGAGACAAGTTAAATGCTTTACAGGTTATTTCTAAATGTCTATGGTGGAATTCTTCAAATATTAAAGGGATACTAAACCCATTTTTTATTTCATTATTCAGATAGAACATGCACTTCAAAACAACTTTCTAATTTACTCCTATTATCAATTTTTCTCAGTTCTCTTGGTATCTTTATTTGAAAAGCAGGAACGAAAGCTTAGGAGCCAGCCCATTTTAGGCTTAGCACCTGGGTACTGCTTGCTGATTGGTGGCTAAATGTAGTCACCAATCAGCATGCACTATCTAGAGTGCTAAACCAAAAAAGGGCCGGCTCCTGAACTTTCTTTCTTGCTTTTTCAAATAAAGATACCAAAGGAATGAATAAAAATTGATAATAGGAGTAAATTAAAAAGTTGCTTAAAATTCAGTGCTCTATCTGAATCACGAGGGAAAAATTTGGGTTTAGTATCCCTTTAAGTTGATACTCATCTTTTTAAATGAGAAAATCAATAAAAATCACATGTATTTAGGTTAATTACAAACTAAATTTAAAGCTCACAAAAACTTCAGTATATAAACTTGTCATTAAAAAGGAAAAATTTAGTATGTTTTCCTCAAACAAGGCACATAGACAGGTCAGCAATTTTTTACCTGTAATAGGTCACTCTGCAGCCATTTGATTGGCTTATCTGACCACACAATTTTGAAGTTACACAAGATTGCATACATTGGGGCCGATTTATCAAGGGCGGTCTTAAGACCGCTGCTTCTTAACTAGTCCGCTGCCTCTAAGGCTGCGGACATCAATCTGCCCGATCTTATACGATCGGGTTGATTGACACCCCCTGCTAGTGACTGATTGGCCGCGAATCTGCAGGGGGCAGCATTGCACAAGTAGTTCACTAGAACTGCTTGTGCAATGTTAAATGCCAACAGCGTATGCTGTCGGCATTCAGCGATGTCCACCAGACTTTGAAAAATAGGCCCTATTGTGTGTTTCCTTATGTCATTTAAAGGCGAATAAACACATACTGGTCAGTTTATCAAACCTGGAACAGGCCATTCATATTTCATATCAGTATGCACCCTTGTTCCGATATTTGTCTAAAAAAAATGAAATCGTTTCACAGAAAATAAAACTTTATTTGTGCTTTGAGATTCTATGTCAATTTCAAGCTGTTCGCAGCCATGCGCTAAGAAGATTACCTGTTTTTTTTATTTATCATTTTGTGGCCACGCTGAAAACAGCAATTTCATTTACCCATCTCTGAGGTCACACACTCCATAGGAAGATAGAAGAGACTTGTATCTGGTTTTACAGATTAGAGAGGCAAACACATTGTAGAAATAGTCTAGACCCAGTTGTTCAGCATTGTTAGTTTATTTAAGCCTATAGAATACTAAATTCATTTTACAGCTCTTATAATGTAAAACAAAAGATAGATGATGACTCAATACACTGTTAAAAATCAAATGTTACATAATGTGAGATAATACAGGTTGTATATATTATGTATTTCAGTGTAAGACATTAGACATTAGCGCCTTATCGCCTAAATTTAGAGTTCTGCGTTAGCCATCAAAAGCAGCGTTAAGGGGTCCTAACGCTGCTTTTGGCCGCCCGCTGGTATTTAGAGTCAGGCAGGAAAGGGTCTAACGCTCACTTCCCTACCGCAATTCCAGGCTACCGCAGATCCCCTTACGCCAATTGCATATCCTATCTTTTCAATGGGATCTGCCTAACGCTGGTATTTGGAGTCTTGGGAGAAGTGAGCGGTAGACCCTCTACCAACAAGACTCCAGCCGCAAATAAAAGTCAGAAGTTAAGAACTTTATGGGCTAACGCCGGAATTTAAAGCTCTTAACTATTGTGCTCTAAAGTACACTAACACCCATAAACTACCTAGGAACCCCTAAACCGAGGCCCCCCCCACATCGCCGCCACTATAATAAAAAAATTTAACCCCTAATCTGCTGACCGGACATCACCGCCACCTACGTTATACTTATGAACCCCTAATCTGCTGCCCCTAACATCGCCGACCCCTATATTATATTTATTAACCCCTAATCTTCCCCCCCCAACGCCGCCGCTACCTAACTACAATTATTAACCCCTCATCTGCCGACCGGACCTCGCCGCCACTATAATAAATGTATTAACCCCTAAACCGCCGCACTCCCGCCTCGCAAACACTATAATAAATTGTATTAACCCCTAATCTGCCCTCCCTAACATCGCCGCCACCTACCTACAATTATTAACCCCTAATCTCCCGGCCGCACCGTCGCCGCTACTATAATAAAGTTATTAACCCCTAAACATAACTCTAACCCTAACACCCCCCTAACATAAATATAATTTATATGAAATGAAATAATATTCCTAAAATTAACTAAATTATTCCTATTTAAAACTAAATACTTACCTATAAAATAAACCCTAATATAGCTACAAAATAATTAATAATTACATTGTAACTATTTTAGGATTTAAATTTATTTTACAGGCAACTTTGTATTTATTTTAACTAGGTACAAAAGCTATTAAATAGTTAATAACTATTTAATAGCTACCTAGTTAAAATAAATACAAAATTACATGTAAAATAAATCCTAACCTAAGTTACAATTAAACCTAACACTACACTATCATTAAATTAATGAAATAAATTACCTACAATTACCTACAATTAAATACAATTAAATAAACTAAACTAAATTACAAAAAACCCCACTAAATTACAGAAAATAAAAAAATATTACAAGAATTTTAAACTAATTACACCTAATCTAAGCCCCCTAATAAAATAATAATAAAAAAAATAATAAAAGTCCCTACCTATTCTACATTACAAAGTAATCAGCTCTTTTACCAGCCCTTAAAAGGGCTTTTTGCGGGGCATGCCCCAAAGTAATCAGCTCTTTTGCCTGTAAAAAAAATACAACCCCCCCAACATTAAAACCCACCACCCACATACCCCTACTCTAACCCACCCAAACCCCCCTTAAATAAACCTAACACTACCCCCCTGAAGATCTCCCTACCTTGAGTCGTCTTCACCCAGCCGGGCCGAAGTCTTCGTCCGATGGGACAGAAGAGGACATCCGGACCGACAGACATCTTCATCCAAGCGGCATCTTTTTCTCTTCATCCATGCGGAGCGGAGCCATCTTCTTCCCAGCCGACGCGGATTCATCCTCTTCAACCGATGCCTACTTGCCGAATGAAGGTTCCTTTAAATGACGTCATCCAAGATGGCGTCCCTCAAATTCCGATTGGCTGATAGGATTCTATCAGCCAATCAGAATTAAGGTAGGAAAAATCTGATTGGCTGATTCAATCAGCCAATCAGATTGATCTTGCATTCTATTGGCTGATCAGAACAGCCAATAGAATGCGAGCTCAATCTGATTGGCTGATTGGATCAGCCAATCAGATTGAACTTGAATCTGATTGGCTGATTGAATCAGCCAATCAGATTTTTCCTACCTTAATTCCGATTGGCTGATAGAATCCTATCAGCCAATCGGAATTCGAGGGACGCCATCTTGGATGACATCATTTAAAGGAACCTTCATTCGGCGAGTAGGCATCGGTTGAAGAGGATGGATCCGCGTCAGCTGGGAAGAAGATGGCTCCGCTCCGCTCCGGATGGATGAAGATAGAAGATGCCGCTTGGATGAAGATGTCTGCCGGTCCGGATGTCCTCTTCTGCCCGGATAGGATGAAGACTTCTGCCGGTCTGGATGTCCTCTTCTGCCCCATCGGATGAAGACTTCGGCCCGGCTGGGTGAAGACGACTCAAGGTAGGGAGATCTTCAGGGGGGTAGTGTTAGGTTTATTTAAGGGGGGTTTGGGCGGGTTAGAGTAGAGGTATGTGGGTGGTGGGTTTTAATGTTGGGGGGGTTGTATTTTTTTTACAGGCAAAAGAGATAATTACTTTGGGGCATGCCTCGCAAAAAGCCCTTTTAAGGGCTGGTAAAAGAGCTGATTACTTTGTAATGTAGAATAGGGTAGGGACTTTTATTATTTTGTTTTTTTTTATTTTATTAGGGGCTTAAATTAGGTGTAATTAGCTTAAAATTCTTGTAATATTTTTTTATTTTCTGTAATTTAGTGTTTGTTTTTTTTGTAATTAAGTTTAGTTTATTTAATTGTATTTAATTGTAGGCATTGGTAGCTAATTTATTTAATTAATTTAATGATAGTGTAGTGTTAGGTTTAATTGTAACTTAGGTTAGGATTTATTTTACAGGTAATTTTGTAATTATTTTAACTAGGTAGCTATTAAATAGTTAATAACTATTTAATAGCTATTGTACCTAGTTAAAATAAATACAAAGTTGCCTGTAAAATAAATATAAATGCTAAAATAGCTACAATATAATTATTCGTTATATTGTAGCTATGTTAGGGTTTATTTTACAGGTAAGTATTTAGTTTTAAATAGGAATACTTTAGTTAATAAGAGTTAATTTATTTAGTTAGATTAAAATTATATTTAACTTAGGGGGGTGTTAGGGTTAGGGTTAGACTTAGCTTTAGGGGTTAATAACTTTATTATAGTAGCGGAGAGGTCCGGTCGGCAGATAAGGGGTTAATACTTAAAGTTAGGTGGGGGGGGCAGATTAGGGGTTAATAAATATTATGTAGGTGTCGGCGATGTTGGGGGCAGCAGATTAGGGCTTCATAGGCATAATGTAGGTGGCAGCGGTGTCCGGAGTGGCAGATTAGGGGTTAATTGTGTAATTCAGGTGTCAGCGATAGCGGGGGCAGCAGATTAGGGGTTAATAAGTGTAAGGTTAGGGGTTTTTAGACTCGGGGTTCATGTTAGGGTGTTAGGTGCAGACTTAGAAAGTGTTCCCCCATAGGAAACAATGGGGCTGCATTGGGAGCTTAACGTTGCTTTTTTGCAGGTGTTAGGTTTTTTTTTTTCAGCCCAAACTGCCCCATTGTTTCCTATGGGGGAATCGTGCACGAACACGTTTTGCCAGCTTACCGCTACCGTAAGCAACGCTGGTATTGAAGGTTGAGGTGGCGGTTAATTCGGCTAAACGCTCCCTTTTTGGAGCCTAACGCAGCCCTTCAGACAACTCTAAATACCAGCGTTGTTTGGAAGCAGCGGTAGGAAAAAAAGCTGCATTAGCTACGCGGGTCTTTACCGACAAAACTCTAAATCTAGCAGTATGTTTGGCTAAACAGGACCTAGGAGTTGTACAAACCATTTGTGCATCAACTGAGAGTACTTCATATTAATCATTCCTATACGACATGTGTCTGCTAATCTTGATGTACTGTTGATGTTGTTTTAAAAATCTTTACTAGAGTTGGCGTTTGACACATTACCCAGCAAATGCATTCTCTTCTTGGGAATTTAATATATTTCCCGGTTTGATACATTTAATGTATAGCGTTAAATGGACATAAAGCCCACAATTTTTTCCCATAATTCAGATAGAGAATACAATTTTAAAAAAAAGTTTCCAATTCAATTTTATGATCAAATTTGCTTTATTCTCATGTTATTCTTTGTTGAAGAGATATCTAGATAGGTAGCGTACACATGTTTGGTGCACTACATGACAGGAAATAGTGCTGCCACACATGTGCACACTCCTAAATGTACCTTCCTGCTTTTCAACAAAGGATAGCAAGAAAACTAAGAAAATGTGATAATAGATGTAAACGGGAAAGCTGTTTAAAATGCTATACTCTATCTGAATAATGAAATAAAGCTTTTGGGTTTTATATTCCTTCAACAAAATACAGCATCTTAATTGGTTTACTAATATGTCCCTTAAAGATTATAATTGTTTTCACAACTGAAATTATACACATCAAGGAACCTCTTTTTTGCCAGTTAAATTATTTTAATATGTTTTATAAAAACTAAACACCAAAAGTATTTTGGGCTAGATTACAAGTGGAGCGCTAAATATTGCTTGCATGCAAGCTATATTAGCGCTCCACCTTGTAATACCAGCGCACAATAATGATAATGTGCGCTGGTATTACAATTAAATTGCAATGCGAACGTGAGCTCGCATTGGCATTGCTAGGAAGCATTGCGGTTAGAAGAGCACGCTTCCATAGTGTCCTATGGCAGCCTCGTTCTGATGCCGTTAGAGTTGTAATCGAGGCCTTTGTGTATAAATGCTCAGCTGTAAACTCGCTTAGCTCCTTCTTGACCGACAACTTTTGTGGATCGCATTAACAGAAGCATTATAGCTCAAAAAATCAATGGACCCCCGATATTTGTTTAACTCATTGAGTTCTTGTACTCATCTATATTTTGTAATCATATGTGCACCATTGTATCTTCGTCTCATTCAACATAGTTTACATGGACATTCAAGAAATATGAAGCAGTGCTCATTTAGTAAAAAAAAAAAAAAAAGGAAAGTAAAAATAAAAAAAACACAGATTGTGTTAACAAACAGCAAATAACATACTTGTTTTCTTGCAAAATGAGCACTTATAAATGCTCAGTGGACCTACTGCCATTAGTGAGATAAGGGAGATACCATTATAAAACTTAAGTTCTACTGTCACATACCTTTTGCAGCAAAGGTCTTCTACTGAGCATGGACAAGAAATTGACTGGAGCTAGTGCACTTGTCTTACTAGCAACACTTCAAGGATAAAGCTACTTTTTTGCCTTCCTGTAGAGACCCCTTGTGGGGCTGTGACAGGAAGTAATGGACACTGCACACATTACATTAAAACAAAGAAATTAAAGGTAAAATACTTTTACAATGATGAATAATACATATTAAAATTGTTTCTATTAAGGATAACCCACATAATGTTTTACATCTCTTTAAACCCTTTGAGATTGTACTATAAAAAATGTTTTTTTTTTATATTTAGTAGAAAACATTTGCACTATACTTTCATGATTTATTCTATCCCATTTGCCTGTAATCCTGTAATTTAATTCTGAAAATAGTGGGCTTTCCAAATTCTATTAAGTTGAAGTACAGACTCCAAATTTAACACTGCTATATTCCACATACTCTTGTGACACATTTATAACTGACCTTATGTGGTCTCAGCAAAGATGAAAACCTAGGCAACAAAATGGCTGCAGTTTTATGGACACTAACATTTTACACTGATTCAATTAATATTAAAACAACTATTTAAAAAATGCATCTGCATTTTATTCTCAGGCTACTTTTGCTTTCGACACATCATTTAGTCTAGTTTTTATTTATTGTTTAATATCTTAACATAGAACTACAAACATAACACATATGTAGCCCTTGTCATAAGAACTAACAATCTAATAATCAGCAAAAAAAAAAGTTTCTGAAAAGATGAATGTTTAACTTTTTATGTAAATGTTAAAACAATGAAACTCTTGCTATGATGTAATATTACACAATCTGATCTGTCATATTATACAGTTGGTGCAATAAAACCTTGTTTTAACCCTTTCGTGACAGGGTTAAAGTGCCTACATCGGAACAACTGTTCCGATGTAGACAAATTGAAACTACGCGATCGTGCATACGATCGCGAGATTTCAATTATTGGATCGCATCTGGGGGGCGTCCCTACAATCCTAGGAACGCCCTCCAGACCGCGATTAAATCCCTGAAGCACAGAAGGCTTCAGGACAGCCGTTAGTTATGACGTTCCATTCCGTCATAACGGCTTTAAAGCCCAGTCTAATTATGACGGAATGGAACGGCATAACGGCTTTAAAAGGTTAAAGCCAATATATTAACAATATTGACAAGAAGATGAAACACAATTTATAATCAAAGTAGATTTAAGGTATTTGTGGTTCGCCAAATTAAATCATGATTACTACATGAGAAACAGTTGCAATCACATTTTAAAAAAAAAACAATGTGTTTACCTAATCAATAAATGTAGTCTTGTAATTTGGTAATATTTCATTGTGATTCTAGGCAATAAATCATATAGATGTTTTTCCTGTAAAGAAATAATGCTATTTATATTTTGAAATAACTGTCTTACCTGTTGGTTTGTGTCATTATAATAATATAAGTTAGATGCATTTTCATACTAGCCACTACATTATTGCATTTTCACATTTGCACAGATGTATGCAAGCCTAATCACAGACAGTGGCTTTCATCCCTGTGGGTCAGTGTTGTGGTGAGTGTGGCAGGCTAAAGCAATGGATCTAGTTATTCTTTTTCTTGTTTGTTAGCAATGCATGCAGAAGGTGTTTGTTTTGGATAAGTATTTTGTGCAGTGGTCTATCACTTTTTTTTTTAACAAAATATTTAAGAGACCATTAACAGTAAATCACTTATGCATAGAGGAGCCCGAAATGATGTCTGGGGTTAGACTCGTTTGACTCATGCATTCTATCAAGGGTTGCTTAAAGGGACATGAAACCCAAATTTTTTTCTTTCATGATTTAGAAAGAAAATGCCATTTAAACAAATTTCTTATTTACTTCTACTATCTAATTTGCTTCATTCTCTTGATATCATTTGCTGAAAAGCCTATCTACATAGGCTCAGTAGCTGCTGATTGGTGGCTGCACATAGATGCCTTGTGTGATTGGCTCACCCATGTGCATTGATATTTCTTCAACAAAGGCTATCTAAAGAATGAAGCAAATTGGATAATAGAAGCAAAGGAGAATGTTGTTTAAAATTGTATTCTCTATCATGAAAGAAAATGTTTGGGTTTAATGTCCCTTTAAGTAAAGTTTTAAACACCAGTATTGAATAGATGCAGTGTTTTGTTTTGTAAACGTTGGTTCCCAATGAGCAAAAACTTCAATGCTAATCCAAACAGTAATTCCCTCTGTGGTCTCAAGGAATTGCGCTCAATAGAATAAACACATGCATATGTTATTAGTAAGACACTGCTAGTGACAACAAGTCCTCAAACGTTTATGAATCCACTCGCAGTCAAATCCACACTAAGGCATGTATGACACGTATTATATCAAGCTTCAGACATTCTGGGAGACACGTATGGAAACTGCGGATTGCTCACCTAATCTTCATGCTCTCAACTCGCATATTTCAGGCTTACCCGCTTCCTCTGTCTCCTAGTCTGGGCCGTGTCTAAGCTCCTGTGGACCGCTGCCGGATTCAAGTCCTAGATGCGTCTGGGAACCAGTCTGCTCCTCATCAATTCACGCTGTTTGGCGTGTGACGTCAGACGTTGTCGTGTCACATCCGGGTATCCGTAGTTGCCAATCAGCTGCTCCAGCTCCGTGTTCAACGTTTGGCTCCGATGTTCAGTGTCTTATCCGGCTCTGTCCTCTTCATCAAGGATCAAGCAGTGTGTGAGTATAGAACACGCCAACAAAAGAAATACATTGCGATCCTCCAAAGTAAGCATAAGTATTTTAATATCCATAGATTTAAAACATCTTGATTGGCAACAGAGTTATTAAAATCAAAAGAATAGGCAGAACATTTTCAGGAACTGGTCTGTCCTACATGTTTCGGTCAATTCCTTAATCATGAACATGACCTGTTATCCCTCCTTCCTGCCTCTTAAACCTGAAGGTAATTTCCTATTGGTTCCTCAGTCTATTATGATTAACCCCTTATAGTTCAGCTGTTTGTTGCTTTTAAGTATGCTCTATCCCTATTAATTAATGTGAAAGAAACTTTATTAAAGCTGCTGTAGGTATATTCCCTCAAATTTCCATATATGTATATTATCTCAGCTATCTTCAAATTTAAATAGCTGTTGTCATTAAGCCCATTTGTAAGGTACATTTATCCCACAACAATTATTTATTAACTATAGCTCAATTAACCCTTATAACGTAAAAGGAATATACATATCTGTCATCAAATTCTTATATCTCAGCACTGTATATGTGTATATTTTATTTAATGGGTAGGCTATCGCTGCTATACTGACTTATAAGGGGACCCTAAGATTTTAGAGAGGACTTTTATCTCTTCCAGAAGTTTATCACATCCCCCTCTATATTGAAGCCTTGTGGCCTTCTTGTCTTCATTTTGAAGATCCAAAATGCTTCACGTAGCATCAGGCGTGCTGCTCTATCTCCCCCTCTAGGGGGATTTCATACACATTCTATCACCTGCCATGAGAGCAAAGTAACATCGCCCCCATGCACAGAGATAAAATGTTGTGAGAGGCCTGAGCTATCTTTATCATGAGAGATGTCATTTAGATGCTCTCTGATCCTGGAGCGAACCTCCCTTGTTGTGCACCCTATGTACTGCCCATTACACTGGGAACAATCTACCAAGTATACGACAAAGGGGGTTCTACAATTTGTGCAATTCGCCAAATTGAATACCCGTTTTGTTGTTGCTGAATGAAACGTGGTCGTCACTCTGCTATGCTGACAGTCTATACATTTAGAGAAGTGGCATTTAAAATGCCCTTTTACACTTAGCCAACTGCTGTTGGCTCTCTCTTTGTCCTTTAGTACACTTGGTGCCACTAGGTTGCCTATTGTGCATGCTCTCTTAGACACAAAGTTGCACCCTTTGGACACATAGTCCTTCAAACTGTCCTCAGCTGTAAGTATTGGTAGATGTTTGCTGACTATACTGGTAATCTCCTTAAACTGCGGGCTGTATGTAGTAACCAAAGTAGGCCTATTTAAATCATAGCCATTCCTTGTCCTATTGTTACCCCTCAATATCTCACTTCTACTCATCCTAGTCACCTCCAAATGTGCTCTGTTGATGACTTTGCGCGAGTAACCTCTCTCAGAGAGGAGACACTTCAGTGTCTCACTCTCCTTTGCAAAATCTTCTTCCAGGGAGCAGTTCCGCTTAATCCTCATGAACTGCCCCTTGGCCACCCCAAACCCCGTATGACGGGGATGGTTACTCCTAGCATGAAGCAAGGAGTTGGAAGTGATAGGCTTATGGTATAGGGATGTAGAGACCTTCCCACTTAGAGGATCCCCCCTAAGTTCAACGTCCAAATATGGTATCGTATTTGTTCCTGTTTGGGCAGTGAATTCCAAACCCACCCTGTTAGAATTGAGGTAACTCAGGAAATTCTGCACTTCAGCAGTCTCCCCCACCCAGATGAAAAGGAGATCATCTATAAAACGCTTATAGGATCTGATCCTGTCTCTGAATGGGTTATTATCTCCAAAGACGTGGGACAGCTCCCACCAACCCATAAAAAGGTTGGCATATGATGGGGCAAATTTTGCCCCCATCGCTGTCCCACGTCTCTGGAGATAAAAAGTACGCTCAAATTTAAAATAGTTATGCGTCAGGAGGAAAGTGAGGGCCTCAACTACAAATTCAATTAAATCCTCATGATAATTACTAAAATTTCGTAGCATATATCTCACGGCTTCAATTCCAAATTCATGAGGAATGGCCGAATAGAGGCCAACCACATCAACTGTTAGCCATGTACAATTTTCCTCCCATATGACACTATCCATTGCCTTTATGAGATGCGTAGTATCTTTCAGATAGGATGGCAAAAAGTGGATTACTGGTTGCAGAAGGGACTCAATCCAACCTGAGAGTCTTTCAAAAAGGGACCCTATACCTGAGACAATTGGTCTACCTTTCACCTCCTCCAAGGTCTTATGGACCTTGGGGAGGTGATGAAAGATAGGGATAACAGGTTTCAATACCATCAGATATTCAAATGTCTCTTGGTCAATGTGTCCCTTCATCAATCCATCATCCAAAAGATGTCTTAGTTCTATCCCAAACCTTTCCGTGGGATTGTGGCTAAGCTCCTTATAAACCTGGGTGTCTGCCAACTGCCTCAAGGCCTCTCCAATGTATTTATCTCTCCCCATCACCACTATGCAGCCCCCCTTGTCCGCTTGTTTGATAACTATATCATCTTTCTTGCCTAACTGTTCCAATGCCAATTTATGGGTTGGGCTCAAATTGTATGTAACCTTATTATTCTGTTCTGAAAGTTTGACTAGATCCTCCTCAACCCTGCGATGAAAGGCTTCGATAAAGGGTCCTCTGGTTCTAGTGGGGTAAAAGATAGATTGGGGCCTAAACCCTGTATGATTCCTCTTGACAGGGAAATCTGGATGGGAACTTAAAGTCCCCAATTCATGTAAGGTCAGATAATCAATCCCTTCTTTAAAATCAATAATATCAGTGATATTGGGGAGAATCTCACTCGTTCCTTGTGAATCAGTGCTAATTTCATTTTCCAAACCTTCCTCCTGGTTACTAGATCCCCAAAAAAACTTTTTAAGGGTCAAATCCCTAACCAGTCTATTTATATCAACAATGGTTTCAAATAGATCAAATTTATTGGTTGGAACAAATCCCAAGCCCAGGCTAAGCACTTCAATCTGTGGGTCTGTTAATACAATATCAGATAAATTAATGACAGTCATATTTTGTATTTGTTGCGTGCATTTCTTCTTGGCTGGGCCCTGGCTTTTCCCTTTTCTCCTTGGCCTATGTCTCCGCCTCCTTCTATTCCTTTGGGGTCTAACTGAAAAACCTGTTCCTGGCTAGTCTCCATAGTTTGAGGTATGAATGCAGATGGTCTAACATCATCCTCACTATCACTGAGGAACTCCTGCTGTCTCTCATTCACACTTCTGTTATTCTTTTTAGTGCTCGGTACCCTACCATCATTTCCAGCCTTTTTCTGACCTGAACCATGCGCTGTTACTGTCTTCTTTAAGACACTCTTTGGTACTGCTGCCTGCACTTCATCACCTGAGTTCCCACTAGAGTCACCTGCACCATACTCATCTGACCTGTAATCATTATCCTCATCCGTGCTATCTTTATCTGAAAAGGTCACTTTTTTACCTTCTCCTCCTGATCCCATTTTAGAAGTGTTCCTATTTTTCCTAAACTTAGGTCTAGAACCAGATCTATTCTGCCAAGTGTAAACTTTATTATTGGTATAATCACTATTGTCCCTCACAAATTTCCTTAGTTTAAAGTTATCAATTTCACTCCTAAATCTGATGATTGTTTCACCTAACAGCTTATCAAATTCTTGGTATTTAGGGTGCTCTAAAAATTCATTTAACTGCACCTGTATCTTATTCAATTCTTCTCTGATTTTCACCAATTGACATTGCTTAAACTTTATAATTAATTGCATAAGTCTCTTGGAACAGTCACTCAAGATATCATTCCATTCTTGCAGAAAATCAGGGTCATCAACCTGGAAAGTGGGAAACTTGCACATTCTCAGCCCCCTGGGAATCAAATCCAGGGTCAAATATTTCTCCAATGCTCTTTGATCCCACCATATCCTATATTCTTTAATTAAGGTGCGCTCCATAGCCAGAAATACATCACTAATGGATAATAGTTCAGTCTGTTTAACAAACGTATCCTCAAGGGTTAATCTTTCTGAGTCCAAATCAGAAATTGATTTCAGTGAAAACAACCCTGTTGCCATTTTATCTGATATCAATAGGTCACGTAAATGTAAGTGTCCCAATGAGCAACCTTTCTTCTTTTTAAATGTAATTGGATCACTACATTGTTTAAATTATCTATATATAAAAATGTTGTCCAACCTCTTTTAAAAATGCAAACACACGTGATTTATTATTATTTTTTTAAGACTGAGTATGCACACTAGCATACAATATGGTAAACTATGTCCCTTTATGTTAATAAATATGGAAAAAACTACCTGTTCCTAAAATTACTGAAGGCAAAAAAAACATATTGCCACATTGCTTAAAATAATATTTTGTCCAGTTTATTTAATGTGTTATGCATCAAACAGTTCACATTCCATATTTAATAAATTATTTTTATATATTTTTATTGCTGATGTATAAAATAGTAATTAATCTGCTTGGTCCTGCAAAAAAAAAAAATATAATTTAAAATGAATAATTTTATTTGTTATATTTTTAGTTTACAAATTTACTGTATAATAACCTTTGCATATAATGTTTTAATACACATCAATAATTCCAGTCTGATTACTAAAAACAAATATTGTTAATACCAAGCTTCTCAAAGGAAAAAAATCCAAAGAATGTATTATTTTGTATGTTGGATCACACAATATTTTTGTATTGGAATTCAAGAATAAAAACAAAACACTTGAAGGGCCATGATTCAGCTAGAACATACAATTTAAAACAACTTTCAAATTCACTTCTATTATCTAATTAGTTTCATTCTCTTTATAGCCTTTGTTGAAAATGATACCTAGGTAGGCATGAATGGTTGTTGCATATATATGCCCCATGTTATTGGCTCACCCATGTGTATTGCTGTTTCTTCAACAAAGGATACCAAGAGAATGAAGCATATTAGGTCATATAAGTAAATCAGACAGTTGATTAAAACGGTATGCTCTATCTGAATCATGAAAGAAAAATATTGGGTTTCATGTCCCTTTAACCCTTTAGTGACCTGACCACTTTTCCATTTTCTGACCACTTGGGACCAGGGCTATTTTTACATTTCTGCGGTGTTTGTGTTTAGCTGTAATTTTCCTCTTACTCATTTACTGAACCCGCACATATTATGTACCGTTTGTCTCGCCATTAAATGGACTTTCTAAAGATAACATTATTTTCATCATATCTTATAATTTACTATAAAAAAAATGATAAAATATGTTGAAAAAAAAAAAAAAACACTTTTTCTAACTTTGACCCCAAAATCTGTTACGCATCTACAACCATCAAAAACACCCATGCTAAATAGTTTCTAAATTTTGTCCTGAGTTTAGAAATACCCAATGTTTACACGTTCTTTGCTTTTTTTGCACGTTATAGGGCAATAAATACAAGTAGCACTTTGCTATTTCCAAACCATATTTTTTCAAAATTAGCAATAGTTACGTTGTAACACTGATATCTGTCAGGAATCCCTGAATATCCCTTGACATGTATATATTGTTTTTTTAGTAGACAACCCAAATTATTGATCTAGGTCCATTTTGGTATATTTCATGCCACCATTTCACCACCAAATGCGATCAAATAAAAAAATCGCTAACTTTTTCACAAACTTTTTTACAAACTTTAGGTTTCTTACTGAAATTATTTACAAACAGCTTGTGCAATTATGGCACAAATGGTTGTAAATGCTCCTCTGGGATCCCCTTTCTTCAGAAATAGCAGACAAATATGGCTTTGGCATTGCTTTTTGGTAATTATTATGCCCAGCAGTAAAGGGGTTAATTAGTTAGCTTGTAGGGAGCTTGTATGGTTAATCTTAACTTTAGTGTAGTGTAGTAGACATCCCAAAGTATTGATCTAGGCCCGTTTTGGTATATTTAATGCTAACATTTCACCGCCAAATGCGATCAAATAAAAAAACTTTTTCACTAGCTTTAGATTTCTCACTGAAATTATTTACAATTAGCTTCTGCAATTATGGCACAAATGGTTGTAAATGCTTCTCTGGGATCCCCTTTGTTCATAAATAGCAGACATATATGACTTTGGCATTGCTTTTTGGTAATTAGAAGGCAGCTAAATGCTGCTGCGCACAACACTTGTATTATGCCCAGCAGTGAAGGGGTTAATTAGGGAGCTTGTAGG
This sequence comes from Bombina bombina, assembly GCF_027579735.1. Lineage (NCBI taxonomy): Eukaryota > Metazoa > Chordata > Amphibia > Anura > Bombinatoridae > Bombina > Bombina bombina. The sequence goes on from NC_069503.1 coordinate 438,634,679, forward strand.
GTTAATTTTAGCTTTAGTGTAGAGATCAGTCTCCCACCTGACCCACCCCCTGATCCCTCCCTGACCCCTCACAAACAGCTCTCTTCCCTCCCTCATTCCACAATTGTCAACGCCATCTGAAGTACTGGCAGAAAGTCTGCCAGACTGCCAGTACTAAAATAAAAGCCATTTTTTTTTAAAAGCATTTTTTTAATATATATAAATAGTTTCTGCAGTGTAGGTTCCCCCCTAACCCCCCAACCTCCACGATCCCCCCCCCCCCCCCCCCCCAAACAGCTCTCTTAAATTCCCCCCCTCTTCCTATTTGTGGCCATTTTAGGTGCTGGCAGCTGACTTTCATGATTCAAATAGAGCATGCAATTTTAAGCAACTTTCTAATTTACTCCTATTATCAAGAATGTTAGCATAGGAGCCAGCACTTTCTGATTGGTGTCTAAATGTAGTCACCAATCAATAAGCGCTACCCAGGTGCTGAACCAAAAATGGTCCGGCTTCTAAGCTCACATTCAAATACCAAGAGAACAAAGAAAAATGTATAATAGGAGTAAATAATAAAGTCGCTTAAAATTGCATGCTCTATCAGAATCATGAAAGTTTAATTTTGACTCGACTATTCCTTTAAAGGGACATTCCAGCCAAAATATTAGCAAAACTGCTTCTAATAAAAGCTATAGCTGTTTCAAAAGTGTATTTAAGTATGCACCGTGCACCAGCATGTTAAATACACCATTTGCTCAGGGAGCCTGCGGTGCTTGTACCATCTGGTAATTACCCAATTTGTTAACTGCTGACAGGATACAAGCCCCACTTGTGCTCTGAGCAGCTGCAGGATTTAAACTGAGAATATCTAGCTATGCGTCACATGCAGAGAAATTTTTTAACACTAAAACAGTGATAACTTTTACTAGAGACATTTTTGCCAATACATTTATTTTGCAAATAGGTTTCTATTCAAATATGTGATTAATCTATTTGCATTTAAATTTTGACTGGAATGTCCCTTTAATTACCGTTAGAAAAGAAGTTTTTTGTTTGTTTTTTCTAAAGTATTACTGCTAATTTTCAACAAAATTATGTTATTTATTTCTGTATCTTTTTCTTTTTGGAAAATTATTTTTTGCCTTTCCTCATTCTAGCAATTTTTTTTTTTAGTTTTAAAGCTGGTGGGGTTTGTGAGAGTAATTTTTTAATCATGAGAGAATTATTTGCATGATCGGGCATTTAATTAGAAATTAATGACCTTTTAATTGCTCTGATTTACAAAGGGAATGAATGCATTTTGTTTGCATATTCTAGATTAACTTCTTCATTTCTCGCAGAGTTTAATCATTTTGTATCACTTTATTTTTGTTTAATTTTATGAGACAGCTATCAGTCAGTTAAATCACATGATCTTTTTTTAATTGTAATATTCTTTAATATATATGGTAGTTAGCAAACTGTTGTAATAAACTGCACTCTCAAAATAGATTTATTTTAAGATTTGTTTGGATTTGTTAAAGGGATACCAAATCCAATTTTTTTCTTTCATGATTCAGATAAAGAATACAATTTTAAGCAACTTTCTAATTTAACACTATTATACATATTTCTTTGTTCTCTTGGTATCTATATTTGAAAGGCAGGAATTTGTAAGCTTAGAAGCCGGGCCATTTTTGGTTCAGCACCTGGGTAGTGCTTGATGATTGGTGGCTAAATGTAGCCACCAATCAACAAGCGCTACCCAGGGTTCTGAACCAAAAATGGCTCCTAAACTTACATTCCTGCTTTTTCGAATTAAGATAACAAGAGAATGAAGAAAAATGTATAATAGGAGTAAATTAGAAAGTTGCTTAAAATTGCATTCTCTATCTGAATTATGAAAGAGAAAATTGGGGTATAGTAGCCCTTTAAGGATTCTGGTGACATTATCTGTAATTATATATACAGTATATGTTGTGATATTTCTTTTCTGCTTTATTTTTCCTTATTTACTGTATAGAGATAGATAGACAGACAGACAGACAGATGGACGGACAAATAGCTGGATAAATAGATTCTTATCCATTGTATGTTAGCCCAATAAATATACATTTGTAAGTCCAATTAATAGTTAAAAATAGTATGTTTGTGATCAGTTTTAATTTAAATGCTGACCTTTGATCAATCCTTTAATCCCAGGTAGAATTCTAATTAAAATAAATTGATCAGAAAATAAGAGATTTCCCTAGGAAATACAGCTGAGGTTGCTGCAGGTAGCCCATGAGAAATATTATGCACATAGTAAGTTTTTAAAGACCTATTAGCAAGAGTGTTAATAAATTTGTTTATTTAAAGGGATACAAAGTCAGTTTTTTATTTATACATCACAAATTATCCACTGCACAGCAAAAGATCTGCATACAAAAACAATTTTTTAAAAGCATTTAAAACTGTAATTTTGTTAAATAAATATGCATTATTTTGCCGTCCTGGGAATCCCCTCATTCTTAAATGTATAGTAAATACCTTGAGATCTAAGAATTATAAATGCACCCTGCTAACTTCTCAAGACTAACACTGTTATATATCTAAATGGCTTTATCAGACAACAACTGCAAAACAATTCACTTTATACTAACTTTATGACCATGAGTAGTCTTGTCATCTGTGGACTAAATCACTGATTGGCTCCTCCAAATAAGGCAAATGGTGGTAGGAGTTTGGTTATTGAAAAATAACTGCAGTACAAAGGATGTTAATTTGTTTTAAAAACGTTAAGACTTGGCTGATATAGAAACACAACAGAAATGTCTTGTAATTACTGTCCCTTTAAATTATGTTTATAGTACTTCATATAAACAAGCCATTATGCATATTAAACAATCACTATGTAGCATGTAGGCATGTCAGGGCTTTGCATTCAACAGAATGCACTCCAGCCTCATGAAATGAGAAGAAACACATTTTTAGAGTTAAACTACAGAAAAAGCATACTTTAAACATGTATGTACTGTATGCTTATGTATTTATGTGTTTATATATGTCTGTAAATACATATACACATATAAATACATAACTACATATGTACATACATATAAACACACACACACATATATAAATATTTATTTAAGACATGTATATGTATGTATCTCTGTGTTTAAGCCCTTGCCTGCCTTTTTTTCCCAAGAAATGAGACCTCATATCTTTAAGCCCTTATAACTTTTTTAAGCAATTTATTTTTAAAATAATTTTTATTAAATAGTGTTATTATGAGTGTAACTGTACTTTTCAATATATTTTTTGTGTGTTTTTTTTTTACACTTTTTGTTTCACAAAACAGTTAACCAGAGCTCTGAGGTTGCACTATCCAGACTCGCATTAACTTTAATTTTGCTCAAGAGATCGCGTTTACTTTCAACTTGTAATACAAGTGTTACATCCGACGCGAGCAAACAGCCACGATATACCCGATATTGCCCGCGTGTAACTGTTAGCACGTAATCTGGCCCTTAATTGTGAATTAAAGAGTGAGTATGCATACATTAAGAGTAAAAATCAAAGTAAATCTGCAAAACTCAAAATGATATTCCCCAAATGGAGTGCTATTGATAGCGCAAGGAGCTCACTCAATATTGTGGTACAGCGCTAAGATTAGTGGTCATGATAAAACAGGATTACCAGAGAATGTTTAGCGAGGCTGACATCTCTTTAGTGTGCCCTATACTTTCAATGTATAACGCGGTCTCACTAAACATCACTCAAATTACAAGCTGTGAGTTGTGTTGCACTAGAGCGTAACAGCACTGAAATGTAAGCGTTACTTGAGACTTGTAGTAGAGTATTATGACTAGAATAAATGTATAACAAAACACATGTGAAACATAGTAAAATAAAGTATTACATGCATATATATGCATATAAAATGTAAAATATATGTTTATTTTTTAAATAAATGTATAAAGAGTGATTTATACTCTTTCTCCAACACCTTATCATAGCATTATTTTTTTATAAAATATAAAAACTTGAATTAGCAATGTTCTTCACTCAGAAGAAAGTGCTATTATTATATGGTACACCAGTGCCAAACAGGTTAATAAAGACCATATCACCATTCCTCCTGTTGTGTAAATTGCCGCCAAAAACTGATGTTATTACAAAAGCACATATCAACAAAATCGTGTGAATTATCAACAGTATAAAACTTTGTGGAGCGGTATCGAGCACTAATACGGGTGAAAGTAATCTTGTAATGCGTGCGGGTTAGCGCGCTTATTACAAGTTGAATGTAAAAAGTTAGCTTGTGAGCAAAACCCAATGAGCACTAACATCAGGAGTACGGATACCGTGTTAGTTTCTTCTACACATGGACTTCAATGGTGCACATTTTTTTATAAACATAACACTTATTGTTTGCACGCTAGCCTGAATGCTTTTGACCAAGTGCGCTAAACCCAAACTTAGTTATGCATATTTTACATTCCAATGTTCTCCAAATAGAAAAATATATATATAAATATATATAAATATATATATATATATATATATATATATATACACACACAACACACAGAGAAAGTCCAGCACTCACTTACAAGCTCTCAGCTAAGATCAAAAGCAAAATAGAAGGGTTAGTTACTGCATTTGGCCAAATGGAACAAGCCCAGGTACCACATCAAGGTCCCTTTCAAAACCTGGGACCTTAAAACAGCCACACAGTGCAAGCTCTCAATCCAACACTGGATACACATCCCATGACCCTGCAACATGCTCAGCCCTGGGTGCTCACTGGCACTCACAGGAAGCTTTGCTGTCCCCAGAGTCACAGGCAGTTAACCCCACACAGGTTAACTCTGGAGACAGCACAGCTTCCTGTGAGTGCCAGTGAGCACCCAGGGCTGAGCATGTTGCAGGGTCATGGGATGTGTACCCAGTCCAGTCTTAGAGTGCATTCCCCTTCCGTGTTTTAAATATATAGATATATCTATCATCTATCTATACCTATATAGCTATATGAATATATAAAGGTATAAATATATACAGATATAAATATAGGAAGTATAAAAATACAAAGAACATTTTCACCTTTGCGAAGAACATTAGAATGTAACATTTTGCAGTAAATACATAGTTAAAAACATTATTAAATATTAATATTGAATAAAAATGTTTTTTCATGTGTAAAGTGTAATGCTCGTGGGATATTCCTCTATCAGACCAAACTTGGCCAGTAGTCTTCCTATCCCGCGGTCAAGTGGAATGTTAGGAAATATCCCAGAGCAGAGAGAGTTTGTAAAATGAGGTAAGCAGTACTCACAGTAGGCAGGGTGGTCCTTAACGGCAACAGGAAGGCAATCCAGCAGTATAGCAGTTCAGGGGTAAACCAATAGAAGGAACAGGCAGGAGTCAGCAACAAAAGCGAATCCAGCAGTATAACAGTTCAGGGGTAAACCAACAACTTTCCAATTTACTTTTATCATCAAATTTGCTTTGTTCCCTTGGTGGTATTTTTAAAAAGCTAAACCTAGGCAGGCTCAAACTGATTTCTAAACCGTTGAAAACCGCCTCTTAGCTCAGACCATTTTGAAAGTTTTTCACAGTTAGACAGTACTAGTTCATGTGTGTCATACAGATAACATTGTGTTCACTCTCGTGGAGTTATTTAGGAGTCTGCACTGGTTGGCTAAACTGCATGTCTGTCAACAACGCGGAGATAAGGGGGTAGTCTGCAGAGGCTTAGATACAAGGTAATCACAAAGGTAAAAAGTATATTAATATAAACGTGTTGGTTATGCAAAACTGGGGAATGGGTAATATTGGGATTATCTATCTTTTTAAACAATAAAAATTCTGGTGTAGACTGTCCCTTTAAGCAGCCAGAATGGTCAGACAAGCAGAGTTCAGCAACAGCGTGCCAATACAGCAGTTCAGGGGTTAAGCAGGCAGAGTAGTCAGACAAGCAGAGTTCAATAACGTAACAGCAATCCAGCATACAGAAATACAGCACCCAAGAGCACACGAGAAACACCAATACTTGGGCTGAGGTAGTAAGTAAATGAGAGACTTACATAGGTGCAGGATTCGCGCCACAGCTCCAGATCCTGCATCAGGAAGGAGGAGACGTGCAACGATGGCATCATCATTGCACGCTCAGAGGAACTGCTGCATCCCTGGCAACAGCCAGAGCATCCCTGGCAACAGCCAGAGCGATGAGGCGAGCCACGTGACATAAAGGCATTTGAGTGGAAAGGGATCCAAAGTATATATACATATGTATTTATGTGTATACATGTGTATATATGTGTTTATATGTGTATATACTGTATTTTTGTATATACATACATAAATACACAAATACACATATATACCCATATGCACATTTTTAAACACAGACATTAATTTCAGACTCAATGACATTTTACTGACTGTAGCAAACGAGGAACCAGACTTGGGAATTATTATTTCAGATGATTATAAATTTAGTAAAGAATATTGTATTGCAGCAAATAAAGCTAGTAAAATGTTTTCTTTTCTGCTGTATTTTTCCTTATATACTGTATATAGATAGATAGATAGATAGATAGATAGATAGATAGATAGATAGATAGATAGATAGATAGATAGATAGATAGATAGATCGATCGACAGACAGATAAATAGATAAATAGATTATTATCCATTGTATGTTAGCCTAATAAATATACATTTGTAAGCCCAGTAAACAGTTAAAATGAGTATGTTTTTGATCAGTTTTTAATTGAAATGCTGACCTATGATCAATCCTTTAATCCTGGTTAGAATTCTAATTAAAATAAATTGATCAGAAAATAAGAGATTATTCCTTCCCTAGGAAATACAGCTGAGGTTGCAGCAGGTAGCCCATGATACATTTTATGCACATAGTAAGGTTTTAGATTACTAATAGCAAGAGTGATAATACATTTGTTTATTTAAAGGGATATAAAGAGTCAGTTTCTTATTTATACATCACAAATTATAGAAACACATTTTTAGAGTTAAACTACAGAAAAAGCAGGCTTTAAACAATCTGGCCAGATTAGGAGGAGAACGCTGTTTAACGCTCCCACTCGAAGTTGGCTAGAAGTTTTTGCGCGCATCGGTTAGCGCTCAAATTACAAGTTGAAAGTAAAACGTTTTTGCTTGCACGCTAACCCAATGCACACAAGCATTGAAGTGAGAATATTGCGACCGTATTAATGTATTCCTCCATAGAAGTCAACAGAGCAAAAAAAAGTTGAAAAAATCTAACACCCTACTCACACAGAAACATTGCATAAATATGCTTTCTCCTGTTAAGTGTAGTCAGTCCACGGGTCATCATTACTTATGGGATATTAACTCCTCCCCAACAGGAAGTGCAAGAGGATCACCCAAGCAGAGCTGCTATATAGCTCCTCCCCTCTATGTCACACCCAGTCATTCTCTTGCACCCAACTAATAGATAGGATGTGTGAGAGGACTGTGGTGATTAAACTTAGTTTTTTATATCTTCAATCAAAAGTTTGTTATTTTTAACGACACCGGAGTGTGTTGTTTCCTTCTCAGGCAGAATTTGAAGAAGAATCTACCTGAGTTTTTTTATATGATCTTAGCGGACGTAACTAAGATCCGTTTGCTGTTCTCGGCCATTCTGAGGAGTAAGGTAACTTCAGATCAGGGGACAGCGGGCAGGTTCACCTGCAAAGAGGTATGTTGCAGTATATTATTTTCTAAGGAATGGAATTGACTTTGAAAATACTGCTAATACCGATATATGTAAGTACAGCCTTAAATGCAGTAGTAGCAACTGGTATCAGGCTGACATGTATATATGTTAACACTTAAGTATTTCTGGGGAATGGCACTTCACTGGGAAAATACTGTATCATATATTTTTTAGCCTAACTTGCAGTGGGAGCGACTAGCAGCAGGCTTTTTAAAGACATTTCATATATTTGATTTTAAACGTTTGCTGGCATGTTAAATCGTTTAATTCTCTGAGGTACTTGGTGAAAATTGTTTTGGGCTTATTTTCCACATGGCTGTCGTTGTTTTAAATTAAAACAGTTTACTGAGCTCCCCTCACTGTTGTAGTGTGAGTGGGAGGGGCCTATTTTGGCGCTTTTACTACGCATCAGAAATTCAGTCTTTTTCTCCCTGCATGATCCAGGACGTCTCCACAGAGCTCAGGGGTCTTCAAAACTAGTTTTGAGGGAGGTAATCACTCACAGCAGACCTGTGAGACTGTGCTTGACTGTGATAAAAACGTTTATATTGTCAATTGTTATACGTTTTTTTCTGATATTAAGGGTTAATCATCCATTGCTAATGTGTGCAATCCTTTGCTAATTTTGATTTATATAACTAATCCGGTTCATTGTTATTCAACTGTGACAGTTTTTTGTGTGCTTCTTAAAGGCACAGTAACGTTTTTACATATTGCTTGTAAATTTAGTTGAAAAGCATTTCCAAGCTTGCTAGTCTAATTGCTAGTTTGTTTAAACATGTCTGACTCAGAGGAAACTCTTTGCGCAATATGTTCAAAAGCCGAGGTGGAGCCCAATAGAAATTTATGTACTAATTGCATTGATGCTACTTTAAATAAAAGTCAATCTGTACATGTTAAGCAACATTCACCAGACAACGAGAGGGAAGTTATGCCGACTAACTTGCCTCACGTGTCAGTACCTGCATCTCCCGCTCAGGAGGTGCGTGATATTGTAACGCCAAGTACATCAGGGCAGCCATTACAAATCACTTTACAAGACATGGCTAATGTTATGACTGAAGTTTTGTCTAAATTGCCAGAACTTAGAGGTAAACGAGATCACTCTGGGATGAGAACAGAGTATACTGATAATGCTAGGGCCATGTCTGATACTGCGTCACAATATGCAGAGCATGAGGACGGAGAGCTTCATTCTGCGGGTGACGGATCTGATCCAAATAAATTGGATTCAGACATTTCAAATTTTAAGTTTAAGCTGGAAAACCTCCGTGTGTTGCTAGGGGAGGTGTTAGCGGCTCTGAATGATTGTAACACAGTTGCAATCCCATAGAAAATGTGTAGGTTGGATAAATATTTTGCGGTACCGACGAGTACTGACGTTTTTCCTATACCTAAGAGACTTACTGAAATTATTACTAAGGAGTGGGACAGACCCGGTGTGCCTTTCTCACCCCCTCCTATATTCAGAAAAATGTTTCCAATAGACGCCACCACACGGGACTTATGGCAAACGGTCCCTAAGGTGGAGGGAGCAGTTTCTACTTTAGCTAAGCGTACCACTATCCCGGTGGAGGATAGCTGTGCTTTTTCAGATCCAATGGATAAAAAATTAGAGGGTTACCTTAAGAAAATGTTTGTTCAACAAGGTTTTATATTACAACCCCTTGCATGCATTGCGCCTGTCACGGCTGCGGCTGCATTTTGGTTTGAGTCTCTGGAAGACACCCTTGACTCAGCGACATTAGATGAGATTTCACTTAAGCTTAAAACCCTTAAGCTAGCTAATTCATTTATTTCTGATGCCGTAGTACATTTAACTAAACTTACGTCTAAGAATTCCGGATTCGCCATTCAGGCACGCAGAGCGCTGTGAGTAAAATCCTGGTCAGCTGATGTAACTTCTAAATCGAAATTACTTAACATACCTTTCAAGGGGCAGACTTTATTCGGGCCCGGTTTGAAAGAAATTATCGCTGATATTACGGGAGGTAAAGGCCATGCCCTGCCTCAAGACAGAGCCAAACCTAGGGCTAGACAGTCTAATTTTCGTGCCTTTCGTAACTTCAAGGCAGGAGCAGCATCAACTTCCTCTGCTCCAAAACAGGAAGGAGCTGTTGCTCACTACAGACAAGGCTGGAAACCTAACCAGACCTGGAACAAGGGCAAGCAGGCCAGAAAACCTGCTGCTGCCCCTAAGACAGCATGAAGTGAGGGCCCCCGATCCGGAAGCGGATCTAGTGGGGGGCAGACTCTCTCTCTTCGCCCAGGCTTGGGCAAGAGATGTCCAGGATCCCTGGGCGTTGGAGATCATATCTCAGGGATATCTTCTGGACTTCAAAGCTTCTCCTCCACAAGGGAGATTTCACCTTTCAAGGCTGTCAACAAACCAGATAAAGAAAGAGGCGTTTCTACGCTGTGTACAAGACCTTTTACTAATGGGAGTGATCCACCCAGTTCCGCGGTCGGAACACGGACAAGGGTTTTACTCAAATCTGTTTGTGGTTCCCAAAAAAGAGGGAACCTTCAGACCAATATTGGATTTAAAGATCCTAAACAAATTCCTAAGAGTTCCATCGTTCAAGATGGAAACTATTCGGACAATCTTACCCATGATCCAAAGAGGTCAGTACATGACCACAGTGGATTTAAAGGATGCTTACCTTCACATACCGATTCACAGAGAACATTACCGGTATCTAAGGTTTGCCTTCCTAGACAGGCATTACCAGTTTGTAGCTCTTCCCTTCGGGTTGGCTACGGCTCCAAGAATCTTTACAAAGGTTCTGGGCTCTCTTCTGGCGGTACTAAGACCGCGAGGAATTTCGGTAGCTCCGTACCTAGACGACATTCTGATACAAGCGTCAAGCTTTCAAACTGCCAAGTCTCATACAGAGTTAGTACTGGCTTTTCTAAGGTCGCATGGGTGGAAAGTGAACGAGGAGAAGAGTTCTCTCTTACCACTCACAAGAGTTCCCTTCTTGGGGACTCTTATAGATTCTGTAGAAATGAAAATTTACCTGACAGAGGACAGGTTAACAAAGCTTCTAAATGCTTGCAGTGTCCTTCATTCCATTCAACACCCGTCAGTGGCTCAATGCATGGAGGTAATCGGCTTAATGGTAGCGGCAATGGACATAGTTCCTTTTGCACGCCTGCACCTCAGACCGCTGCAATTGTGCATGCTAAGTCAGTGGAATGGGGATTACTCAGATTTGTCCCCTACGCTGAATCTGGATCAGGAGACCAGAGATTCTCTTCTATGGTGGCTTTCTCGGCCGCATCTGTCCAGGGGGATGCCCTTCAGCAGACCAGACTGGACAATTGTAACTACAGACGCCAGCCTTCTAGGTTGGGGTGCTGTCTGGAATTCCCTGAAGGCTCAGGGATCTTGGACTCAAGAGGAGAGTCTCCTTCCAATAAACATTCTGGAATTGAGAGCAGTTCTCAATGCCCTACTGGCTTGGCCTCAGTTAGCAACTCTGAGGTTTATCAGGTTTCAGTCGGACAACATCACGACTGTGGCTTACATCAACCATCAGGGAGGGACAAGAAGTTCCCTAGCGATGATGGAAGTATCAAAGATAATTCGCTGGGCAGAGTCTCACTCTTGCCACCTGTCAGCGATCCACATCCCAGGAGTGGACAACTGGGAGGCGGATTTCCTAAGTCGCCAGACTTTTCATCCGGGGGAGTGGGAACTTCATCCGGAGGTCTTTGCCCAAATACTTCGACGTTGGGGCAAACCAGATTTGGATCTCATGGCGTCTCGCCAGAACGCCAAGCTTCCTTGTTACGGGTCCAGGTCCAGGGACCCGGGAGCGGTCCTGATAGATGCCTTGACAGCACCTTGGACCTTCAGGATGGCTTATGTGTTTCCACCATTCCCGATGCTTCCTCGTTTGATTGCAAGGATCAAACAGGAGAAAGCATCAGTGATTCTAATAGCGCCTGCGTGGCCACGCAGGACCTGGTATGCAGATCTAGTGGACATGTCATCCTGTCCACCTTGGTCTCTGCCTCTGAGACAGGATCTTCTAATTCAGGGTCCTTTCAAACATCAAAACCTAATTTCTCTGAAGCTGACTGCATGGAAATTGAACGCTTAATTTTATCAAAGCGTGGATTTTCAGAGCCAGTAATTGATACCTTAATACAGGCTAGGAAACCTGTTACCAGGAAAATTTACCATAAGATATGGCGTAAATACTTACACTGGTGCGAATCCAGGGGTTACTCATGGAGTAAGGTTAGGATTCCTAGGATATTGTCTTTTCTACAAGAAGGTTTAGAAAAGGGTTTATCTGCTAGTTCGTTAAAGGGACAGATCTCAGCTCTGTCCATCCTTTTACACAAGCGTCTGTCAGAAGTTCCAGACGTTCAGGCTTTTTGTCAGGCTTTGGCCAGGATTAAGCCTGTGTTTAAATCGGTTTCTCCGCTGTGGAGCTTAAATTTAGTTCTTAACTTTTTACAGGGTGTTCCGTTTGAACCCCTTCACTCCATTGATATCAAGCTGTTATCTTGGAAAGTTCTGTTTTTAATGGCTATTTCCTCGGCTCGTAGAGTCTCTGAATTATCAGCCTTACATTGTGATTCTCCGTATCTGATTTTTCATTCAGATAAGGTATTTCTGCGTACTAAACCTGGGTTCTTACCTAAGGTAGTCACTAACAAGAATATCAATCAAGAGATTGTTGTTCCATCATTGTGTCCTAACCCTTCTTCAAAGAAGGAACGACTTCTGCACAATCTAGATGTAGTCCGTGCCCTGAAATTTTATTTACAGGCAACTAAAGATTTTCGACAAACTTCTTCCCTGTTTGTCGTTTATTCTGGACAGAGGAGAGGTCAAAAAGCATCTGCTACCTCTCTATCCTTTTGGCTTCGTAGCATAATACGATTAGCCTATGAGACTGCTGGACAGCAACCTCCTGAAAGGATTACAGCTCATTCTACTAGAGCTGTGGCTTCCACTTGGGCCTTTAAGAATGAGGCCTCTGTTGAACAGATTTGCAAGGCTGCAACTTGGTCTTCTCTTCATACTTTTTCCAAATTTTACAAATTTGACACTTTTGCTTCCTCGGAGGCTGTTTTTGGGAGAAAGGTTCTTCAGGCAGTGGTTCCTTCCGTATAGAGATCCTGCCTGTCCCTCCCGTCATCCGTGTACTTAGCTTTGGTATTGGTATCCCATAAGTAATGATGACCCGTGGACTGACTACACTTAACAGGAGAAAACATAATTTATGCTTACCTGATAAATTCCTTTCTCCTGTAGTGTAGTCAGTCCACGGCCCGCCCTGTTTTTTAAGGCAGGTCTAAATTTTTTAATTATACTCCAGTCACCACTGCACCTATAGTTTCTCCTTTCTCGTTTGGTTCCTGGTCGAATGACTGGGTGTGACGTAGAGGGGAGGAGCTATATAGCAGCTCTGCTTGGGTGATCCTCTTGCACTTCCTGTTGTGGAGGAGTTAATATCCCATAAGTAATGATGACCCGTGGACTGACTACACTACAGGAGAAAGGAATTTATCAGGTAAGCATAAATTGTGTTTTTTCATCTACTTGACTGCAAAGGGATTCTGTTTTTTGTCTAACACCTGATATCTCATATCTTTAAGCTCTTAATAATTTCTATTAGATAGTGTTATTATGAATGTAACTGTACTTTTCAATATATTTTTGATGTGTTTTGTGACACTTTTTTGTTTTGCGAAACAGTTAACCAGTGCTCTGAGGTTGCGCTATTGATAGCGCAAGGGGCTCAGTCAGTATTGTGGGATCAGGCTAAGATTAGTGCTCATAGTAAAACATGATTACCAGAAAATGTTTAGTGAAGCTGACATCTCTTTAGTGCGCCCTATGCTTTCAATGTATAGCGCAGTATCACTAAACATCACTCAAATTACAAGTTGTTTTCGCTAGAGCTCAATATATAAGAGCGCTAAATATCTTAGCCTTATTTCAGACTTGTAGTAGAGTATTAGGGCTAGAATATAAATGTATAACAAAAACATGTGAAACATAAAAATAATGTATTATAGCAATAGCATCCAATTGTATTGCTCCTTAGCCAATATTCTTTTCGATAACAGTGTCTAGGGTCTGTAGACATTAACATATATTTCAGGCTTCTACCCCTGTGATAGCCAGTCCTCGGAGGTGCCAATTTTTGAAGAGTAGTTTGGATCAGAGGATAGTATCTTCCAATTATCCCTCAATGTTTATCCAGTATTAGCTTTTTGGGCATTAAATGTGGTTGAGAATGTCATCCTATCTTCTTTTTCAGTTACTACATGCAATATGGCAGTATCCTGTGAAGTATCAGAAATTTCTATTAATGTTTGTTGGAGGTTTTTTGGATTGTAGCCACTCTGTAGAAAATTCTGGTATATTTCATCTAGTTGTTTGTTTTTATTTTCTATTTCTGTGTTTTTTTAACAAATCTCAGAAATTGTTCTTTAGGAATGTTTTTTGACCTGACTAGGAGGATGATGGCTTCTGGCATGTAAGCTAGTATTTCTATCAGTTGATTTGTGAAAAAGTGTTGTTAAGAGTTGGCAATCTGCTTTGTAGATCTGTAAATCCAAAAAAGGCAATCATCTCCTTATGGTAGGTCATCTTAAACTGAATAAGACTGCTCCTCTGGTTTAACTTTTCAATCCAGGATTCAATGGTCTCTGCTGTACCATTCCAAACAATTACAAGGTCATCAATGTATCTCTTGTAAAATCTGATGTGTGGGTGAATAACAATCTGCATAATATGTTGTTCATATTAGGACATGTACAAACTCATGTAAGAAGGGGCCACATTAAGTCGATACCATTGGGCATTCTGGTGGAGAATTGAGGCCCTTATGTACCTTTGGGATAGTATACATAGGGCCAGATCACAAGTGGATGGGTATTGAGTGCTCAGGCTTGAGCGCTAAGTTAGCTGAAAGTAAACTTGAAACACGTGTGGGATAGCGTGCATAGTTGAAAGTAAAAAGTTAGAGCAAGAGCGAAACCCAACGCATGCTATCTGTAGGACTTCAGCTATCGTGACCATGCTAACTTCTTCTCCCCATAGACTTAAATAGAGAGTGCAACTTGAAAAAAAACCAAAATTTATGCTTACCTGATACGTTGATTGGAGTAGCCATGTTAGTCCAGAGATTTAGATATCAAAATAACAAGAGTATTGCATTGAGCAATGATACTTTTTTTATTGGACTAACTATACATTTATAAGATGACAAGCTTTCGGAAGAGTTCCTTCCTTTATCAAGTCTGAAGCAATACTAACCAATTCAATGGAATTTACAGATTGTATCTTAAAACACAGAATAGCTAAGAAGACAGTGCAGGGAGAGGAGGAGGTGTCGTAAAAATCATGAGGGGGGCTTAGGTAACAGGCAGACAGTGTCCAGTGTAGGAGAACAGACAGGGGAAATATATAGCTTTACATAGAGCATATACTGACATAAAGTTATATATCAACATTGAATCAATATCTATAGAGATGTGAAATTGTATATACAGGGGGAATACAAAAGTTAAGAAAAGACAAAAGTGTGGACATAGGCTTACCTGTGTACCTATGTATAAAGAATGTGGAATATACAATGTAATTGACTAAATGAAAGTACATTACAAAAAATTTTGATAATGTGTTAAGAATCCAGAGTCCACATTTAGTCCAGAATTAAACAGGTTGAAGTGCATTATCATTTTCATTTCAAAGGTTTTTCTTTCCATGGTGTTATTGAAGTTGCCTCTGAGAATTTTGATTTTGAGGTTTTGGATGGAGTGGTCAGGTTGGGTGAAATGGTGACCAACAGGGGTGCAGTATTTTGTTTCACAGTGGTTTTTGATTGAGTGTCTGTGTAAGTTCATTCGAAGGTGCAGTTTTTGGCTTGTTTCTCCAATATAGCATCCCATTTCACATGCAGTGCAATGTATCATGTATACCACATTTGCAGATATACATGAATATGCCCCTTTAATGTTGTAAGATTTATTATTGTGATTTACTGTGCTGCTTTCACAAACGTGTTGACACAGTTTGCAGCGAGCTTTATAGCAGCACTTGGTTCCATTCTGAGTGTTCTTTTTCTCAAGGGGTAGCTTCCTATGTACCAGTTTCTGCTTTAGGTTAGGTGCTTGTCTGTATGCCAGGATTGGGGGTTTTGGAAAGATTTTTTTGAGTGTGGGATCCTCTAAGAGTAGTGGCTGTAAGTCTTTTATGATTTTTCGTATCCCTTCCACAGCAGGGTTGTATTTGACTACTAGTGGGATACGTGATATGTTTTTCTTCTCCCTGTATTGTAGTAAGTGTTCACGTGGGGTATTGAGGGCAGAGTTAATTTTTTTATTTATAATCCTTGTTTTGTAACCTTTTTCTCTGAATGATTGGGACAATGTGATGAGGTGTTTGTCACGGTCCTTGGTATCTGAACAAATTCTGTGGTATCTTGTAGCCTGACTGTAGATTATGGATTTTTTAATGTGATTGGGGTGGGAGCTGGAGCTGTGGAGGTAGCTGCATCTATCTGTTGGTTTCCTGTATACAGATGAGTGCAGTTTGCCATTTGTGATGGATATTGTTGTATTGTTGTAAAACATATCACGTATCCCACTAGTAGTCAAATACAACCCTGCTGTGGAAGGGATACGAAAAATCATAAAAGACTTACAGCCACTACTCTTAGAGGATCCCACACTCAAAAAAATCTTTCCAAAACCCCCAATCCTGGCATACAGACAAGCACCTAACCTAAAGCAGAAACTGGTACATAGGAAGCTACCCCTTGAGAAAAAGAACACTCAGAATGGAACCAAGTGCTGCTATAAAGCTCGCTGCAAACTGTGTCAACACGTTTGTGAAAGCAGCACAGTAAATCACAATAATAAATCTTACAACATTAAAGGGGCATATTCATGTATATCTGCAAATGTGGTATACATGATACATTGCACTGCATGTGAAATGGGATGCTATATTGGAGAAACAAGCCAAAAACTGCACCTTCGAATGAACTTACACAGACACTCAATCAAAAACCACTGTGAAACAAAATACTGCACCCCTGTTGGTCACCATTTCACCCAACCTGACCACTCCATCCAAAACCTCAAAATCAAAATTCTCAGAGGCAACTTCAATAACACCATGGAAAGAAAAACCTTTGAAATGAAAATGATAATGCACTTCAACCTGTTTAATTCTGGACTAAATGTGGACTCTGGATTCTTAACACATTATCAAAATTTTTTGTAATGTACTTTCATTTAGTCAATTACATTGTATATTCCACATTCTTTATACATAGGTACACAGGTAAGCCTATGTCCACACTTTTGTCTTTTCTTAACTTTTGTATTCCCCCTGTATATACAATTTCACATCTCTATAGATATTGATTCAATGTTGATATATAACTTTATGTCAGTATATGCTCTATGTAAAGCTATATATTTCCCCTGTCTGTTCTCCTACACTGGACACTGTCTGCCTGTTACCTAAGCCCCCCTCATGATTTTTACGACACCTCCTCCTCTCCCTGCACTGTCTTCTTAGCTATTCTGTGTTTTAAGATGCTTACCTGATACAATTATTTAGTTCCGGATATGATGAGTCCACGGCTTGAGTAATTACTGTTGGGAATATCACTCCTGGCCAGCAGGAGGAGGCAAAGAGCACCACAGTTAAACTGCTAAGTATCACTCCCTTACCCACAACCCCCAGTCATTCGACCAAAGGGAAATGGAGAAACACAAGGTGTAGAGGTGCCTGAGGTTATAGTCAAAAGAACAACTGTCTTTAAACAAAGGGTGGGGCCATGGACTCACCATATCCAGAAATAAATAAATTTATCAGGTAAGCATACATTTTGTTTTCTTTCCTAAGATATGGTGAGTCCACGGCTTGAGTAATTACTGATGGGAACCAATACCCAAGCTAGAGGACACAGATAAATAGGGAGGGACAAGACAGGCAGTCCTAAACAGAAGGCACCACCACTTGAAGAACCTTTCTCCCAAAAGAAGCCTCAGCCGAGGCAAAAGTATCAAATTTGGAAAATTTGAAAAAGTATGTAGAGAAGACTAAGTTGCAGCCTTGCAAATTTGTTCCACAGAAGCTTCATGTTTGAAAACACAAGAAGAGGAAACAGGTCTTGTGGAATGAGCCATGATTCTCTCAGGAGGCTGCTGTCCAGCAGTCTCATAAGCCAAATGAATTATACTTCGTAACCAAAAAGAAAGTTTAGTAGCAGTAACTTTCTGACCTTTACGTTTCCCAGAGAAACAGACAAAGAGGGCAGAGGACTAGAGGAAATCCTTAGTTGCCTGTAAGTAAAATTTAAGAGCACGTACAACATCCAAATTGTGTAACAAACGTTCTT
The DNA here is from genome assembly GCF_027579735.1 of Bombina bombina. Classification (NCBI taxonomy): domain Eukaryota; kingdom Metazoa; phylum Chordata; class Amphibia; order Anura; family Bombinatoridae; genus Bombina; species Bombina bombina. Next base: position 438,652,754 of record NC_069503.1, read on the forward strand.
TGGAAGAAGAAGGATTAGGACACAGAGATGGAACAACAATTTCCTGATTGATATTTCTATTTGAAACAACCTTAGGAAGGAAACCTAACTTAGTATGAAGAACCGCCTTATCGGCATGAAAAATAAGATAAGGGAAATCACACTGCAGAGCTGAGAGTTCCGAGACTCTTCGAGCAGAAGAGATAGCAACAAGAAACCAAACCTTCCAAGATAACAACTTAATGTCTATGGGATGCAACGGCTCAAACGGAGCCAGCTGTAAAACTTTTAAGAACAAGGGGGCATGTCCAAGCAGAGACTGAATATGGCCACATTTTCAAGAGCTCCGTGAGCAATCCAGATTATCCATCATATATCTCTGGTTTATGATAACAACTAGAGAGAAGAAATTGAGATTTAATTTAACTAACAAGCTGCTGAACTAGAATCACCAAGTTTGCCATACGTACGATTTCTGTGAGCCAAGTAAGACAGCTAAAACTGTTAGCAGAGGCCTTCTCTTTACAGATCCTGTACCCTCCCCCCTTAACTGGGGTTAACAGTTAAAATCTATTTGTAGCTATACAATTTATTCCACAAACGCCTAGAGGTTTTAAGGGAAGCCCTGCACCCTGTCCAAGGGGAGAAAAAAGTGTAAACACAAGACGATTGAAGACGGTACGTCATATCGGAGCAATATGGAGGCGCAACTGAAAGCGGCAACTAATTGCCCTAGAGGCTTCCATGGATAGCCACTATACCAACTTATGCCTCCAAATATCCCATCTGCGGGGTGAGGAGCCTACTATAAGCAGCTTAGGAGACTCTTCTGCTCCAGATTACCCTATACCAACCATAGATAATGGAGATGAAGATGACCCGCGACTTGGTCCTGCAGAGGAGGTGGTTGTCAGAGCACCTAAAAATACATTGCGCTAAAAGAACGGTATACACCTGTAACTCATAGTACTTTCTACCACACAGCTTCTAAAAGGCATTCAGCTGGCTGTTCAGATATACCCAAGATGGTTGCGGTCCCTGCCGCGAGGCGGCCAATTGCAGTGGGACCGGAGATCAAAACGGCAATGTATGGTGCCGCATCCTTTCTCCCTCTGCATAAGTTACGTGATGAGTGCAATTCGACAACCAGGCCTAACCTACGGACAGAGACTCTGAGAACTCACCACGTATCAAGGGACCCTCTCTCCAGATAGACACTCACTACTCCTTCATAATGTCCCCAATGTTTGTAGCTGTAGCTCTCTACTAACAGACCTGAATACCACTTCTGGAGTAGAAGATGCTCTGGAACATTTGCTTCAGTTCCCCCCTAGATTACCAGCTGCTGGAGTGGGCTAAAAACCTAAACCCATCAATATATTACCTCCTTTCCTTCCCTTTTGAAGTCATCCCCTCCTTTTTGCTGCCCTATTTTGTTTGTATTTTTATGTTATCACATAAGGCAATTCGTGTTGTACATAGTAGAGATAAGTGCTGTTCCACCATCTGCCATGCATGCCTCCATTTTAATTGATATAAACAGCTCAGTACAGGTATTTATTTTCTAATTTTGCTCTATACATTTGTCAAGGGAGCTTTGTATACACCTAATAGATAAGTTTAGTATAAATTTGTCATTATCATTATATTTTCACAATTTTTGGGCTTCAACACTGACCCTACCTACAAATGTCCAGTAACCAACCTCCCTAAAAAAAGTTATTTTCTGACATGTTATCAACAAATCCTGTGTGGTTGGTAGGCAATACGTTTAGGTGTAATTAACATTTATTTGCTTATATTCATTAATTGGTTTTTAACCTCAGTTCAAACACAACCAGATAAATACCGATTTATAAGGGCTTTACATGGAGTGAACTGGCCTTGGCAGCATTAGAAACTCCATATCAGATTCTCACTGAAGGGTATCACCTACATTCATAACTAAGTATGACTCTCCCAAATCCTGCCACCTGTTTCCAAAGTGTTGTCTGGCTCCTACTTTTTTACCTATGTGAATATATATCATTCTTTACCCTAGGTTCATATTCAAAGTTTATACTTAACATTATAAGTTCTCATGCTGCTATATAATTTAACTATACCTGTCAAATTTGTGTTTGATCTAACCAATTTCTTTAAATATCTATTTCATATCAGTTGCTATGACATACTATTTACACAAATTTCTAAGTCCGCTGAATATTACACTATTACTTACTAATTTATGTATATACTAGGGACCAAAAAATGGCCCCATCATATACGCTAAAAACCATTCGGAATCTATTATAAATTCATAGTTTACTATTACTATCATTATTTTATTTCAAATCTATTATGTGTCATTAGACCCTTCGGGGTCGTTGATACGACTAACATACTTCACTAGTGTTTCCTATATAACAGGGTCCATAAATGGCAAGCTCATTAGTCGTCCATAGAAGCTTCTAAAACCATAAAATGGAGGTTTCCAGAGCTCATAGTTTATCATTCATCTTGGGGTTTTTTTCTATATTATTGTAATGTGACATGAAAAATGTTGTCATTTATGTCATGTGACATTTAATGTATGTTTCCTTTTTTGTCTTAGTGCATTACCTCAATAAAAGATTATTAAAAAACAAAACAAAAAAGAAAAACTTTTTTGAACAAGGTTAAGGCTCCAAGGAGGAGCAACATACTTAAAGACATGCCTGATTCTAACCAAGGCCTGACAAAAAGATTGCACATCTAGCACATCCGCCAAACGTTTATGTAGTAAAACTTATAAAGTAGAAATCTGACCCTTCAGGGTACTGACTGACAATCCCTTCTCCAGGCCTTCCTGAAGAAAAGATACAATTCTAGGAATTCTAATTCTACTCCAAGAGTAGCCATTGGATTCACACCAATAACGATATTTACGCCATGTTGTCTGACTGGAACCTGATAAACTGGGCTGAGGACAACTGAGGCCAAGCCAATAGAGCATTGTAAATCGCCCTCAACTCCTAGATGTTGATGGGAAGATCAGACTCCTCCCAAGTCTAAAGGTCCTGAGCTTTCCAGACTGCTCCCCAGCTCAGCAGGCTGGAGTCCTTGGTCATGATCACCCAGGAAGGTCTCTGAAAGCATGTGCCCTGAGACAGATGTTCCTGAGAAATCCACCACAGGAGAGAATCCCTTGATGACTGATCTAACTCTATTCTCTGAGATAGATCCGCATGGTCGCCATTCCATTGTCTGAGCATGCACAACTGGAGAGCTCTCAATTGGAATTGAGCAAAAGGAATGATGTCCATGAAAGCCACCATCAGACCGATTACCTCCATACATTGAGCCACTGAAGGATGAGCAGTAGCCTGAAGAGAGAGGCAAGAGGAAATTATTTTGTTTTTCCTGACCTCTGTCAGAAAATAGAGAATCTATTATGGTCCCTAAGAACACTACTCTTATAGCAAGGGAAAGGGAGCTTTTTTTCCAGATTCACATTCCATACGTGGGAATGAAGAAAAGACAACAATATCTCTGTGTGACATTTTGCTTGTTGAAAAGATTGCACCTGAACCAATATGTCGTCCAGGTAGGGTGCCACAGCAATTCCAGATTACTGCCAAAAAAGCCCTCAGAACCTTTGAAAAAATTCTGGGAGCCGTGGCTAGACCAAATGGAAAGGCCACAAACTGGAAATGTTTGTCCAGAAAGGCAAATCTCAGGAATCTGTGATGGTCTCTGTGAATAGGAACATGAAGATACTCATCCTTTAGGTCTGGTGAACTGACCCTCTTGTACTAAAGGAAGAGTGGAGCATATAGTCTCCATCTTGAAGGATGGAATTTTGAGAAACTTGTTTAGACACTTAAAGTCTAGAATGGAACGGAAAGGTTCCTCGTTTTTGGGAACCACAAATAGGTTGGAGTAGAACCCGAGACCCTGTTCCTGCACTGGAACTGGAACTATCACTCCCAGGGAGGAAGATGTTGTATACATTTCAAGAACGCCTCTCTCTTTATCTGGTCTGCAGATAATCTTGAGAGAAAGAATCTGCCTCTGGGTGAAACAGTCTTCAATTCCAATTTGTAACCCTGGGACACTATGTCCACAGTCCAGGTATCTGGGACATCTCATATCCAGACTTGAGAGAACTGAGAAAGTCTGCCCCCCACCTGATACGATCCCGGATCAGGGGGGGAAACCCTTCATGCTGATTTAGATTTAGCTGCGGGTTCCTTTGATTGGTTCCCCGTGTTCCAAGACTGATTGGGTTTCCAAGAAGACTTGGATTGTTCCTGCTTGGAAGAAGAAGGGGAAGGCTTTCCTCTGAAGGAACAAAAACTACTATGATGTCCTTTAGGCCTATACTTCTTATCTTGAGGTAGAAAAGACCCTTTTCCACCCGTAATATCAGAGATCATTTCTGCCAAACCAGGTCCAAAAAAGGTTTTGCCTTTGTAGGGAATCGCCAGAAGCTTGACTTTAGATCAAACATCCGCAGACCAGGATTTCAACCATAACACCCTGCAGGCTAGGACAGCGAAACTAGAAGTTTTAGCTCCTAGTCTAACAACCTGTAAAATGGAATCTGCAATAAAGGAATTGGCCAACATAAGAGTTTTAATCCTATCTTGAATTTCATCCAAGGAAGTCTCTACTTGAAGAGAATCAGACAAGGCGTTGAACCAATAAGATGCGGCACTAGTCACGGTAGCAATACACAACACAGGTTGCCATTGGGGCCCTTGATGAACATAAATTGTTTTCAAATAAGCCTCTAGCTTCTTGTCCATCGGATCCTTAAAGAGCAGCTATCCTCAATAAGAATAGTGGTTCTCTTAGTCAGAGTAGAAATGGCCCCTTCAACTTTGGGTACAGTATACCAAGGGTCTTTAATGGAGTCCTCGACAGGAATCATTTTCTTAAAAATGGGAGACAGGAAAAAAGACATCCCTGGTTTCTCCCATTCCTGTGAGATAATCTCCCTAGCACGATCCGGCACAGGAAAAAAAAAGTGGAAGGTTCATCAAAGAAACTATTAAGTTTACTAGATTTCTTATGAGTGACAATGACAGGGGTATCGGAGTCATCTAAAGTAGCTAAAACCTCCTTTAACCCCTTAAGGACCACAACACTTTTCCATTTTCTGACCGTTTTGGACCAGGGCTATTTTTACATTTCTGCGGTGTTTGTGTTTAGCTTTCCTCTTACTCATTTACTGTACCCACACATATTAGATACAATTTTTCTTGCCATTAAATGGACCTTCTAAAGATACCATTATTTTCATCATATCATATAATTTACTATAAAAAAAATGATAAAATATGATGAAATAATTGAAAAAAACACACTTTTTCTAATTTTGACCACCAAAATCTGCTACACAGCTACAACCACCAAAAAAAACATACTAAATAGTTTCTACATTTTGTTCAGAGTTTAGAAATACCCAATGTTTACATGTTCTTTGCTTTTTTGCAAGTTATAGGGCAATAAATAAAAGTAGCACTTTGCTATTTCCAAACCATTTTTTTTCTCCAAAATTAGCGATAGTTACATTGGAATACATATATTTGTCAGGAATCCTTGAATATCCCTTGACATGTATATTTTTCTTTAGTAGACAACCCAAAGTATTGATCTAGGCCCATTTTGGTATATTTCATGCTACCATTTCACCGCCAAATGCAATCAAATAAAAAAATTGTTCACTTTATCACAAACTTTAGGTTTCTCACTGAAATTATTTACAAACAGCTTGTGCAATTATGGCAAAAATGGTTGTAAATGCTTCTCTGGGATCCCCTTTGTTCAGAAATAGCAGACTTTATATGGCTTTGGCGTTGCTTTTTGGTAATTAGAAGGCCGCTGAATGCTGCTGCGCACCACACGTGTATTATGCCCAGCAATGAAGGGGTTAATTAGGGAGCTTGTAGGGAGCTTGTAGGGTTAATTTTAGCTTTAGTGTAGTGTAGTAGACAACCCAAAGTATTGATCTAGGTCCATTTTGGTATATTTCATGCCACCATTTCACCGTGAAATGCGTTCAAATAAAAAAAAAAACGTAAACTTTTTCACACTTTTAGGTTTCTCACTGAAATTATTTACACCCAGCTTGTGCAATTATGGCACAAATGGTTGTAAAAGCTTCTCTGGGATCTGCTTTTTTCAGAAATAGCAGACAAATATGGCTTTGTTGTTTTTTGGTAATTAGGAGGCCGCTAAATGCCCCTGCGCACCACACTTATATTATGCCCAACAGTGAAGGGGATAATTAGGTAGCTTGTAGAGAGCTTGTAGGGTTAATTTTAGCTTTAGTGTAGAGATCAGTCTTGCACCTGACACATCCCACCCCCTGATCCCTCCCAAACAGCTCTCTTCCCTCTCCCAACCCATCTTAAGTACTGGCAGAAAGTCTGCCAGTACTAAAATAAAAAAAAATAATTAAATTTTATTTCTTAATATTTTTTTTTAAAAATGACATATTCTGCTGTGTAGCATACCCCCTTAGCCCCCAACCTCCCTCGATCCGCCCAAACAGTTCTGTAGCCCTCCCCCTCTACCTTATTGTCTGCCATCTTGGGTACTGGCAGCTGTCTGACAGTTCCCAGTTTGCCATATAAATTGGTATTTTTTTTTACTTTTAAATATTAAAACTATTTTTCTGTAGTGTAGCTGCCCCCCCCTCAATAACCTACACCCAGCCCCTCCCAGATCCCTTAGATAAAAATTTCCCCCTTCCTCTCTCCTTACCCTTAACAAATTGTGCCATAGTGTAGCATTCCCACCCGATCCTGCCCCCGTGCTCGTGTCTGCCCCCGCCCCGTGTGTGCTCCCGGTGCCCCTGCACGTGACCCCGCCCTCCTACGACGCACATCCCTTATCGATGGCCGCCTCCCTGCAACAGCTCCCACCCACCAACAATCGTGACCATCGATGGCCGATGCAGAGAGAGTCACAGAGGGGCTCTCTCTGCATTGGATGGCTTAAAAAATTATATTGCAGGATGCTTCAATATCAAGGCATCACTGCAATAACATGAAAGCGCCTGGATGCGATCAGGATCGCTTCCACTGCTTGAAAACACTAAGGACGTACAGGGTATGTCCTTGGTCGTTAACGACCATTTTTTTGTAGGCGGTACTGGGCAGCAGTTTCTGCTTTTAAATAAACTCCACTAGGAGTTATAGAAGAACCACAGAGCATTGCATGTGACGCCATTGAGGCTTGGGACGTAGCAGGAGAAAGCTGAGGTATTATTTTAACAGCATCATTCTGAGAGACATTAGGCTCAAAAATGTTACCTTTATTTTGCAAGGTTTTCTTGACACATGAAGAACAAACTTGCATAAGAGCTGCAATTTGTGCATCTAAACATAAGCATGAATTCATGTATAGGATTTTTTCAACCTTAATTCCGATTTGCTGATAGAAATCTATCAGCCAATCGGAATCTAAGGGACGCCATCTTGGATGATGTCATTTAAAGGAACCTTCATTTGTCAGTAGTCGTCGGAAAGAAGAGGATGCTCCGTGCCGGATGTCTTGAAGATGGAGCCGCTCCGTGCTGGATGGATGAAGATAGAAGATGCCGTCTGGATGAAGACTTCTGCGGGCTTGGATGAAGACTTCAGCCGTTTCGTTGAGGACTTCTCCCAGCTTCTTGGAGGATGGATGTCGGATCTTCAAAACTGTAAGTAAATCTTCTGGGGTTAGTGTTAGGATTTTTTAAGGGTTTATTGGGTGGGTTTTAGTTTTAGATTAGGACTTGGGCTGCAATAGAGCTAAATGCCCTTTTAAGGGCAATGCCCATCCAAATGCCCTTTTAAGGGCAATGGGGAGCTTAGGTTTTTTTAGTTAGCTTTTTATTTGGGGGGTTGGTTGTGTGGGTGGTGGGTTTTACTGTTGAGGGATATTTGTATTTTTGTTTTACAGGTAAAAGAGCTGATTTCTTTGGGGCAATGCCCCGTAAAAGGCCCTTTTAAGGGCTATTTGTAGTTTATTGTAGGTTAGGGGTTTTTTTATTTTGGGGGGGCTTTTTTATTTTCATAGGGCCCTTAGATTAGGTGTAATTAGTTTAAAGCTTTGATAATTTCTTTTTTATTTTTTGTAACTTAGTGTTTATTTTTTTGTGTAACAAATGGCTAGATTACGAGTTGTGCGTTAGGCTTAAAAAGCAGCATTATCCGGTCCTAACGCTGCTTTTTAACGCCTGCTAGTATTACGAGTCTTGCAGGTACAGGTGTACCACTCACTTTTTTGGCCAGACTTGGAAATACCGCAAATCCACTTACGTAAATTGCGTATCCTCTTTTTACAATGGGACTTGCATAGCGCCGGTATTACGAGTCTGCCAAAAAGTGAGCGGTAGACCCTCTCCTGTCAAGCCTGGTACCGCATTTTAAAGTCAGTAGTTAAGAGTTTTACACTACAACGCCGTAGCATAAAACTCTTAACTAAAGTGCTAAAATGTACACTAACACCCATAAACTACCTATTAACCCCTAAACTGAGGTCCTCCCACATCGCAAACACTAAAAGAAAAATTTTAACCCCTAATCTGCTGAACCGGACATCGCCGCCACTATAATAAATATATTAACCCCTAAACCGCCGCACTCCCACCTCGCAAACACTAGTTAAATATTATTAAGCCCTAATTTGGCGCCCCTAACATCGCCGCCACCTACCTACATTTATTAACCCCTAATCTGCCGCCCCAACGTCGCCACCACTATATTAAAGTTATTAACCCCTAAATCTAAGTCTAACCCTAAACCTAACACCCACTAACTTAAATATAATTAAAATAAATCTAAATAGAAATTACTATCATTAACTACATTATTCCTATTTAAAACTAAATACTTACCTATAAAATAAACCCTAAGCTAGCTACAAAATAACTAATAGTTACATTGTATCTAGCTTAGGATTTATTTTTATTTTACAGGCAAGTTTGTATTTATTTTAACTAGGTAGAATAGTTATTAAATAGTTATTAACTATTTAATAACTACCTAGCTAAAATAAATACAAAAGTACCTGTAAAATAAAACCTAACCTAAGTTACAATTACACCTAACACTCCACTATAATTAAATAAATTAACTAAATTAAATACAATTAAATAAATTACATACAATTACCTAAATTAAATTATCTAAAGTACAAAACCCCCCACTAAATTACAGAAAATGATAAACAAATTACAGATATTTAAACTAATTACACCTAATCTAATAGCCCTATTAAAATAAAAAGCCCCCCCAAATAAAAAAAACCCTAGCCTAAACTAAACTACCAATAGCCCTTTTGCGGGGCATTGCCCCAAAGTAATCAGCTCTTTTACCTGTAAAAAAAAATGCAAACCCCCCAACAGTAAAACCCACCACCCACACAGCCAACCCCCCAAATAAAATACTAGCTAAAAAAACCTAAGCTCCCCATTGCCCTGAAAAGGGCCTTTGGATGGGCATTGTCCTTAAAAGGGCAGTTAGCTCTTTTGCCGCCCAAAGTACCTAACCTAAAAATAAAACCCACCCAATACACCCTTAACAAACCTAACACTAACCCCCCTGAAGATTGACTTACCGGGAGACGTCTTCATCCAAGCCGGGCAAAGTGGTCCTCCAGACGGGCAGAAGTCTTCATCCAAGCTGGGCAGAAGTGGTCCTCCAGACGGGCAGAAGTCTTCATCCAGACGGCATCTTCTATCTTCATCCATCCGGCGCGGAGCGGGTCCATCTTCAAGACATCCGACGCGGAGCATCCTCTTCATCCGACGACTAAAACAGAATGAAGGTACCTTTAAGTGACGTCATCCAAGATGGCGTCCCTTAGATTAGATACCTTAAGGGCTATTGGTAGTTTAGTTTAGGCTAGGGTTTTTTTTGGGGGGGGGCTTTTTATATTTTAATAGGGCTATTAGATTAGGTGTAATTAGTTTAAATATCTGTAATTTGTTTATTTTTTCTGTAATTTAGTGGGGGGGGTTTGTACTTTAGATAATTTAATTTAGGTAATTGTATGTAATTTATTTAATTGTATTTAATTTAGTTAATTTATTTAATTATAGTGGAGTGTTGTAATTGTAACTTAGGTAAGGTTTTATTTTACAGGTACTTTTGTATTTATTTTAGCTAGGTAGTTATTAAATAGTTATTAAATAGTTAATAACTATTTAATAACTATTCTACCTAGTTAAAATAAATACAAGCTTGCCTGTAAAATAAAAATAAACCCTAAGCTAGATACAATGTAACTATTAGTTATATTGTAGCTAGCTTAGGGTTTATTTTATAGGTAAGTATTTAGTTTTAAATAGGAATAATGTAGTTAATTATAGTAATTTTATTTAGATTTATTGTAATTCTATTTAAGTTAGGGGGTGTTAGGTTTAGGGTTAGACTTAGGTTTAGGGGTTAATACATTTAGTATAGTGGCGGCGACTTTGGGGGTGGTAGATGGCAGATTAGGGGTTAATAAATATAATGTAGGTGTTGGCGATGTTGGGGGCAGCAGATTAGGGGTTAATAAGTATAATGTAGGTGACGGCGGGGTCCAGAGCGTCAGATTAGGGGTTAATAATATAATTCAGGTGTCGGCGATGTTAGGGGCGACAGATTAGGGGTTAATAAGTATAAGATTAGGGGTGTTTAGACTCGGGGTTCATGTTAGGGTGTTAGATGTAGACATAAATTGTATTTCCCCATAGGAATCAATGGGGCTGCATTAGGGAGTTTTACGCTGCTTTTTGGCAGGTGTTAGACTTTTTTTCAGCCGGCTCTCCTCGTTGATTCCTATGGGGAAATTGTGCACAAGCACATTACATCAGCTCACCGCTGACTTAAGCAGCGCTGGTATCGGAGTGCGGTAATGAGCAAAAGTTTGCTCAACGCTCACTTATTGTCTTTTAACGACGGGTTTCTGAAAACTGGTAATACCAGCGCAGCATGTAAGTGAGCGGTGAGGGAAAACTGCTTGTTAGCACCGCACAGCCTCTAACGCAAAACTCGTAATCTAGGTTTTAGTGTTTGTTATTTTTTGTAACTTAGTTGTTAGTTTTTGGTAACTTAGTAATTTTTTAGTGTAGATTTAAATTAATTGAGTAGGGTTAGGTGTTTAAATATATAATATAGTTATTTTAATTTGTAGTTTTAGGTAATTTTAGTATAATAGTTAGGTTAGATTAATTATTAATTTAATATAGTTTAATGTAATTTTATTATAATAGTTAGGGTAGGTTAATTAATAGTTTAATATAGTTTAATATAATTTTATTATAATAGTTAGGGTAGGTTAATTATTAGTTTAATATAGTTTAATTTAATTCTAAAGGTAAGTTTAAATTTATTATAAGATAGGGATGAGTTAATATTTAATATACAGTTAGCGGGTTGTTAGGTTTAGGGGTTAATAGTGTAATTTAGTTTATGGCGATGTGGGGTGCTGGCGGTTTAGGTGCTAATAACTTTATTAGAGTGGCGGTGGGCTCCGGGAGCAGCAGTTAAGGGGTTAATAAGTATAATGTAGGTGGTGGCAGTGTAGGGGGCGGCAAATTAGATGTGTTTAGACTCGGGGTACATGTTAGGGTGTTAGGTGTAAACATAACTTTTATTCTCCCATATGAATCAATGGGATATCGGGCAGCATCGAACATAAGCTTTCGCTGCTTTCAGACTCCCATTGATTCCTATGGCATCCGCCGCCTCCAGGGCGGCGAATTGAAAAGCAGGTACGCTGGTCCGGAATAGTGGCGAGCGTATCTGGTAGATTTTTGTTAACTTTCAAAAGTAGTCAGATAGTGCCGAATTTGCATTCGGAACATCTGTAGTGACGTAAGCATCGATCTGTGTTGGACTGAGACCGGCAGATCGTATGTTACGTCACAAAATTCTACTTTTGCCGGTCTGTAGCCTTTGATAAATAAGGCGAATCAAGCTCTCCACAATTACGCTGCGGAATTCCAGCGTATTTGCGGTTGACGGCTTGATAAATAGGCCCCAATGAATCTGAGTTAGAACATTTTAATGAGAATTTGACTCAACAACTGGGTTTAGTGTTTTTAATGTTAGCTTAAGCTATTGTATGTGTGTTGTTTTTTTCTCCTTTTTTATCACGTTTTCAAAATAAAGATTATAGTATATTAATGATTGAAATATATAATTTAAGTATCCCTTTTTGACCTTTAAGGGCAGAGTCCTTGAATGTATACACAGAAGAGAGCAAACTATATACAATTGTATACCCTATTACAATTACTTTGTTAGTTGTGTCCTGTGCTCTGCTCTGTATCTGTGGCAGGTAATACTAAATCAGATATATTACGATTTATCTAAATTTATTTTTTATAATATATTGGTTTCCTGCTGACCTATACTCTGTCCTCCCCCACTCCTCATTGTACTTTAATAGCTTCCTGGTACACTGAGTACCAGAAATATCAGTTTTTTCAAACCAGACAGTTTCAAATGTTGCATTGTTTTATTTTAAAGCAAAGGGGAAATGAATAAGCTGCTGAAATAGAAAATTCAGCCTTACTTTCAGTTTAAACTTGTATTGTATTATCAAGTAAATATGTGTTAGAAAATAAAGCCTAATAAAAACATTTTACCCTTTCTTTTTAAAAGAGTTTAAATGTTAGTCTCACACATGCTACAGTGCCTTCTTTATGCCTCAGTGTAACCCATACAATATGCTTATCTATCTCCCAATAAAAAAGCAGTGTCTTTTAATTTTGCATGGTCTCCCCAATTGGAAGAAAAAGCACTTACCTGCTCCGCTTTCCGGCATGTAGACAGTTACAAGGTATGAGAAGACACAGTTCCTCACAGAGACCTTTGAAAAAGAAAGAACAGAGTATCCAACTCTGGCTTTTTAAACTAGGGCAGCAATTGTTAGGAAAACGCCGTAAGTACCTCTTTACAAGTTCCCAACTGCTTTAAAGCCACCACTACCCGACTGCAAGGAATGACGCAGAATAAGGCTATACCCCAAAACTTGCTAATAGATTAAATCAAAAATTTTCTTCAGACACCAAAACTTCACCTCCTCCATGCACCGAAGGCAAAGAGAATGACTGGGGGTTGTGGGTAAGGACGTGATACTTAGCAGTTTAACTGTGGTGCTTGTAATGACCCAAATAACAACTGTGATTATGTGGAAGTTTGATATAACAAAGTCTTCTAATGTCTTGTTTGACTGTTGCTTTCAGTTGAATAGTTAACATTTCTTATCAATATGAAGTAATGTTCCTTACAATAACCCCTTATATTATCTCTAAATGTAAGGGGATGTGAGTAAGGATTTAGTATAGTTTATTAAGTTTATCAAATAACCTTATCTTGTAGGCATCTGAATAAACTTATATCGTCAGTACCAGTACATATGGATATATAGGAAACTAATATGAGCAGAATACATATCATTGGTGATTCATGGGTTAATGCGCATACTATAAGTCAGAATAAGAGGATTAAACAAGATAGTACTCACTCCGGAATAATAGGTAAGTTTACAGGCAACAGTCACAGCACAACGCTGTACTCACGAGGAGTATGGAGGAAGCAGTCTGAGTTCGGAGGAGACTGGAAGCAGCTGATGGTGACGTCACCGGACGAGCAGAGGAGTCAGACAGGTCCGGTTATTGGAGAGATGAGGCAGGAGGCGTCCGCTCAGAAGACAGGGGTAAAGTGCTGTCGGATAACACAGCAGCAAGGTGTAAAAGAATGTTACAGACGTAATCCGGCTAGAATATCCCTTTGGTGAAGGGAGGAGGTTACTGAGACAGAGGTTCAGTAAGGACTCTAGGCTGATACAAGGGTGTGAACAGAATACCAAGCAATGTATTCTGGGAGCACCTAGATTTTATAGGATTGTGGGAAAAGAGGCTTAAAGGTATAGTGCACATTACAGTGCTCTTTGCCTCCTCCTGCTGGAAAGGAGTGATATTCACAACAGTAATTACTCAAGCCGTGGACTCACCATATCTTAGGAAAGAAAACATAACACTTATCGTACACTAACACGACCCTGCATTAGACCTGAAGTAATAAATAAATATTTTACAATCCTATGTACTTTTCATTGAATAACACGTTCTTTTTATTTATAAATATTTATTTAAATATACAGTTTTTTGTAATTTTGTTATTTTCCCTATGGGCCTTGCACCCAGGCTTGTCTGGGGTTAACTGCCTGTGACTCTGGAGACAGCACAGCTTCCTGTGTGCTATAGCACCCATGGCTGAGCATGTTGCAGGGTCAAAGGATGTGTACCCAGTCCTGTCTGTGAGTGCAGTCCCCTTCCATGTTTTGTATATGTCTAGGGTGATTACATGAGTCTGTGAACCCTGACTTGTTCTCAGTTTGTTTGACTGAGAGCTTGCATTTGTATGGCTGTATTAGGGACCTTGACGTGGTACCTGGGCTTGTCCCATTTGGCCAGATGCAGTGACTAACTATTCCAGTTTTGTTTTTAATCTTAGCTGAGAGCTTGTAAGCGAGTGCTGGACTTTCCCTGTGTGTTATATATATACAATTATAGACAACTATTCTTTTTAAATGAAATTGGGATCTTAGTCACACAATATGGCCATATTTTGCTTAGCCAGTCACCACTTACAAAGTGCCCCAATATAGACTGGTCCTAACACTACAGTGCTTTGCCACAGAGGGCTGAATCATTCCTGCTTTTACTCTTCATAATAGAATGAGACTCCCTGGTTTAACATAATCAGGGAGACTGACCATCTCCCATTGGTTAAAGCACCCCACCCAAGCTCAGGTGTGCTCATGACAGTATAATAGAGTTGTGAATATTAAATCCCAAAGATGTGTATATAAACTTTTGTAAGGTGTGCTAAACCAAATTTTGTGTATATATATATATATATATATATATATATATATATATATATATATATATATATATATATATATATATATACATACATACATACAGTATATGTGTGTATAGTATACATGTGTTTATGTGTTTATATGTATATATATATATATACTGTATATGTTTGTATATACACATAAAAGCACATGTTTACAAAAACACACACACACATATACAGTATATATATATACTATATATATATATATATATATATATATGCATACATACACATATACAGACATGTATATGTGTGTGTATATATATGTAACACTTTATTTTACTATATTTATGTTGAGTTTGGTGCAACTTTTTATTAAGCCCTAACCCTTTACATGAAGACTTTAATAGTGCACTGCTAACCCAATGAGTGCAAATTTAGTCTGAGCTTGTGCGGTCGTGTTTACTTTCAACTTGTAATATAAGCGCAAGTTAGCTCTGGCATGATATTGCAATATTGTGCCCTTGCTAACAATAGCGCACCACTTGTAATCTAGCCTGTAATAGGGCAAATGGGAGATTTAACACTTAAATAGCCATATCCATCCTGATTACTTCATTAATTTGTCTTCCTCCAAATGATGGTTTGGTCAATCTACCATTTAAATGCTTTGGTCTGTTAATGAGACAACAATTTATAGGTGTTGGTATCTGTCAGCTGCGACTTAATTTATTGACTATAATACTCATAATCCAATATGACTATTGCATCACCCTTATCCACATTCCTAATGATTATATTGGGATCAATCACCAGATCATTTAGTGCCTTAAATTACTCCCTAGTAAAATTAGATCTAATTTTTGTCTGACATCATTCTGGTATATGTTTTTATATTAACACTAGTTTTGTTATGTTCAAAGCTACTTTTCACTCCATTGTATCCTCAGTACCAAAATGTTCATTTAACTATAAATTATGGTTGAACATCTGTATATCACTATATATGTTGAACATAGGAGTGGTAGGTACCTCTTCCCTAGTCAGTGATGGATACTGGGGAGTGTATGAATATGAACCTGAACTAGTGTCTACATTGTTTAAATTTTGCCTATTGTATTGTCTGGGGCACTGTGGTCTTTGTGGTCTTTGTAGTTTAAGTACATTTTAATAGATATGTTTAAAGGACTCACCTCCTACTTATTTTATATATATTTTGTGGACTAGTTACTTTTTCCTTCTGGGCTAGTACCTTTTAACCCCTTACTAGTAAACCATAGTGATATTTTTTCAACCTATATATATATATATATTGAAAAAATATTAATGTGGTTTACTAGTTAGGGGTTAAAAGGTACTAATCCAGAGGGAAAAAGATACTAGTCCACTCAATGTTAAATATAGGAAAAAGTTACATTTATCAGTCATCCGCTGCTGGAAATTTCAAACATTGTGTCTGTGTGTGTGTGTGTGTATATATATATATATATATATATATATATGTATATGAATATATGTATATGTATGTGTGTGTATGTGTATATATATATATATATATATATATATATATATATATATATATATATATATATATATCTTAAATGGAATAGGCACTCCAAAAATTATATTCACCAATTCCTCGTATTCAAATAGTTAATTTATGAAGACTCAGCTTTTGTATTTCAACTCAATATTTTATTGCAGTGAGCATATCTAACATTTCAGCCCACACCTGGGCTTTTCTCAAGGTAACTAACTCACTCCCATCTTCCCCCTTTATATACACCACTGATTGCATAATAATTGTCAGGTGCCAATACCTGCTGTCTCTTCCAAAAAATACTTAAATCTCACCTGGAATTATATCGCCATCTACTGGACAGCATGACATGGTAAATCTTTTACCTATCCAAGGTATGATTTAACTCTATATGGGGAGAGACAGAAAATTCAGGTATCAACTCTGGATACAATCACATGCTTACATCTTTCATATATATATATATATCCAAAAGTAGAAAATGGCAACAGCACTTTTCTTTAAAACATTTCTTCTTTATTAAAGTAACATTAGGATAAAAACACAGCGACGTTTCGAGCCTCTTGGGCCCTTCCTCATGCTATAGATTAAGAACAAACATCTCCCTTATGTACACCTGTGTATAGGGTGTGGCTTACTTAATTACAGAATTTTTTACCTGAACTTAGCTCATGTTGGTATCCCAAACCGGTAAGGTTCTAGATAACCTTTATAACTTTATTTTTTAACTTTAATGTTTTAAATGTATATCTCTCAACACTTAGATGTATAATTGTGTGGTATGACATATATGTTTCTTTACATTACATTACAAATAAACACATATCCATAATTATTATACACAGGAATTTAAAAACAGTTATAAAGACAGATGTAGATCATAATTCTTGTTTAATCCATTCGGATACAATGTTTTCAAATTTTTTATCCACCATACTTCTTTCTTTTTAAGTAGCAACTCTCTATTGCCTCCTCTCCTTTGTTTAGGGATATGGTCTATGACCTGAAACCTTAACTGGCTAACAGTATGCCCTGCTGTTATAAAGTGTGATGAGACAGGTAATGTCATATCTTTGCATCTTATAGAGGACTTGTGTGCACTTATTCTGTCCCTGATGGGGTTAATTGTCTCCCCTACATAGCCCTGCCCACATGGGCATTTCAAGATATATACAACATAATTAGTATCACAAGTAAAGAGGCCATTAATTTCTCTTTTTTTTTTTTTTGGTGTCATTAATTTGTGCAACATTTTTACCCTTTATCATTGAGTTGCATTGAGCACAATGTAGACAGGGGTATGACCCTTTATTTGCTGTTGTCAGATAGTTAACTGGGTCTTTTTTATTGCTGCCTCTTGTAGATGATCTATTTATATAGCCCATAAGGGGGTTGATCCGATATAAATCGTCGCCCGCAAAAGCCGGCGACGCCAATATTTGCGCGGATTTGGTATCACATATATGGCGTAACCTAGAAGTTACGCCCGTATATTTCTGCCGTCGCCCGCAGTTTTTTGGGCCATAGGCAGGTATACCAAACCCGCGCAGTTTGGTATCCAATATGCAGCGTAAGGACTTACGTGGCGAAAATGGAGAAAACTTACTCCATTTTCACCTCGCCACAAAAAGCAGCCGTAAGAAGCCTTACGCTGACTATTGGAGCCCCGTAACTCCCTAAACTAACTAGAAAATAAACCTAACACCTAACGCATGCGCAATGTCTATCTCCCTGTCAACCGCGATCTGCTAAAATAAACCTAACACCTAACGCATGCGCAATGTCTATCTCCCTGTCAACCGCGATCCCCCCCCCCCCCGAAATCCCTAATAAAGTTATTACCCCCTAAACCGCCGCTCCCGGACCCCGCCGCCATCTACATAAACTAACCCCCTACTGTGAGCCTCTAAAACCGCCGCCATCTACCTTATCTATCCCATAATCTGACCCCTTACACCGCCGCCACCTATATAAAAATTATTAACCCCTAATGTAAGCCCCTTACACCGCCGCCATCTCTATTAAAATGATTAACCCCTAATTTAATCTACCTACCCCGCCGCCAGCTATGTTATCTATATTAACCCTAAGTATATTATAGTTAATATAGGTATTACATTATATATATTAACTATATTAACCCTAATTATATTAGGAATAATATAGTTACTATAGTATTTATATTAACTATATTAACTCTATCTAACCCTAACACCCCTAACTAAATTTATATTAAATTAATCTAATTCATTTATAAACTAAAATATTCCTATTTAAATCTAAATACTTACCTATAAAATAAACCCTAAGATAGCTACAATATAATTAATAATTACATTGTAGCAATGTTAGGGTTAATATTTATTTTACAGGTAAATTGTTAATTATTTTAACTAGGTATAATAGATATTAAATAGTTATTAACTATTTAATATCTACCTAGTTAAAATAATTACCCAATTACCTGTAAAATAAATCCTAACCTAAGTTACAAATACACCTACACTATCAACAAATTTAATAAACTACAAACATCTATCTAAAAATACAATTAAATTAACTAAACTAAATTACAAAAAAAAAAAAACACTAAATTACAAAAAATAAAAAAAAGATTACAAGATATTTAAGCTAATTACACCTATTCTAAGCCCCCTAATAAAATAATAAACCCCCAAAATAAAAAAAATTCCCTGCCCTATTCTAAATTCAACAAATTTCAAAGCTCTTTACCTTACCAGCCCTTAAAAGGGCCTTTTGTGGGGCATGCCCCAAAGAATTCAGCTCTTTTGCATACAACAAATACAATACCCCCCCCCATTACAACCCACCACCCACATACCCCTATTCTAAACCCACCCAAACCCCCCTTAAAAAAGCCTAACACTACCCCCCTGAAGATCTCCCTACCTTGTCTTCACCACACCGGGCCGAACTCCTGATCCGATCCGGGCGATGTCTTCCTCCAAGCGGCAAAGAATAATTCTTCCTCCGGCGACGTCTTCCTCCAAGCGGCAGCAAAGTCTTCATTCTTCCGGCGGCATCTTCAATCTTCTTTCTTCGCTCCGCCGCCGTGGAGCATCCATCCCGGCCGACTGCTGAACTTGGAATGAGGTACCTTTAAATGACGTCATCCAAGATGGCGTCCGCCGAATTCCGATTGGCTGATAGGATTCTATCAGCCAATCGGAATTAAGTTAAAAAAATCTGATTGGCTGATTGAATCAGCCAATCAGATTCAAGTTCAATCCGATTGGCTGATCCAATCAGCCAATCAGATTGAGCTTGCATTCTATTGGCTGTTCCGATCAGCCAATAGAATGCGAGCTCAATCTGATTGGCTGATTGGATCAGCCAATCGGATTGAACTTGAATCTGATTGGCTGATTCAATCAGCCAATCAGATTTTTTTAACTTAATTCCGATTGGCTGATAGAATCCTATCAGCCAATCGGAATTCGGCGGACGCCATCTTGGATGACGTCATTTAAAGGTACCTCATTCCAAGTTCAGCAGTCGGCCGGGATGGATGCTCCGCGGCGGCGGAGCGAAGAAAGAAGATTGAAGATGCCGCCGGAAGAATGAAGACTTTGCTGCCGCTTGGAGGAAGACGTCGCCGGAGGAAGAATTCTTCTTTGCCGCTTGGAGGAAGACATCGCCCGGATCGGATCAGGAGTTCGGCCCGGTGTGGTGAAGACAAGGTAGGGAGATCTTCAGGGGGGTAGTGTTAGGCTTTTTTAAGGGGGGTTTGGGTGGGTTTAGAATAGGGGTATGTGGGTGGTGGGTTGTAATGGGGGGGGGGGTATTGTATTTGTTGTATGCAAAAGAGCTGAATTCTTTGGGGCATGCCCCACAAAAGGCCCTTTTAAGGACTGGTAAGGTAAAGAGCTTTGAAATTTGTTGAATTTAGAATAGGGCAGGGAATTTTTTTATTTTGGGGGTTTATTATTTTATTAGGGGGCTTAGAATAGGTGTAATTAGCTTAAATATCTTGTAATCTTTTTTTTATTTTTTGTAATTTAGTGTTTGTTTTTTTTGTAATTTAGTTTAGTTAATTTAATTGTATTTTTAGATAGATGTTTGTAGTTTATTTAATTTATTGATAGTGTAGGTGTATTTGTAACTTAGGTTAGGATTTATTTTACAGGTAATTGGGTAATTATTTTAACTAGGTAGATATTAAATAGTTAATAACTATTTAATATCTATTATACCTAGTTAAAATAATTAACAATTTACCTGTAAAATAAATATTAACCCTAACATTGCTACAATGTAATTATTAATTATATTGTAGCTATCTTAGGGTTTATTTTATAGGTAAGTATTTAGATTTAAATAGGAATATTTTAGTTTATAAATGAATTAGATTAATTTAATATAAATTTAGTTAGGGGTGTTAGGGTTAGATAGAGTTAATATAGTTAATATAAATACTATAGTAACTATATTAACCCTAATATAATTAGGGTTAATATAGTTAATATATATAATGTAATACCTATATTAACTATAATATACTTAGGGTTAATATAGATAATATAGCTGGCGGCGGGGTAGGTAGATTAAATTAGGGGTTAATCATTTTAATAGAGATGGCGGCGGTGTAAGGGGCTTACATTAGGGGTTAATAATTTTAATATAGATGGCGGCGGTGTTAGGGGCTCACTTTAGGGGGTTATAGATATAATATAGCTGGCGGCGGGGTACGGGAGCGGCGGTTTAGGGGTTAATAACTTTATTAGGTTGCGGCGGGGTAAAGGAGCGGCGGTTTAGGGGTTAATAGCTTTTTTATTGTTAGGCTAGTGAGGGGGGATAGCGGATAGAGGGTTAGACAGTGCGGGCTATGTTAGGGAGGCGTGTTAGACAGTGCGGGCTATGTTAGGGAGGCGTATTAGACAGTGCGGGTTTTTTAAACTTTAGTCAGGTTTTATAGGCGCCGGCAGTTTCTAACGTGCCGCAAGTCACTGGCGACGCCAGAAATTTGTACTTACGCAGATTTCTGGACATCGCTGGTTTGTGAGACTTACGGCACGTTAGCATCTGACGGCGACCTATATGGGATGGCTCGAGTTGCGAGCTGAAACTGCGGGCGACGCCGGTTCCCTCGCTTGCGCCGCAAACTGCGATCGATATCGGATCGCGCCCAAAGTTTTTTTAAAAAATAAATGCATAGTTTTGCTTATTTTTAAATAACATTGCTCTGATTTTCAGACTCCTAACCAAGCCCCAAAGTTTTATGTGAATACTGTCAGCTACCTTCTCCAGCTTGCTCCTGTTTGTGTAAAGGGTCTTTTCATATGCAAAAGAAGGGGGAGTGGGGAAGTGTCTTATTTGCCACTTGCAGTGGGCTTTCCAGCTACCTTTTCAACAGAGCCAAACTGACAGCTTCTAAGTAAGTTTTTAAACAGTTTTATACTGGATTTTTATATTGGTATCTGTGCATCTTATTCTTTATAGTAGTGTCTATTACATGCAGTTATATGAAAATGAGTGTCTACTGTCCCTTTAATCTATAGCATGAGGAAGGGCCCAAGAGGCTCGAAACGTCGCTATGTTTTTATCCTAATGTTACTTTAATAAAGAAGAAATGTTTTAAAGAAAAGTGCTGTTGCCATTGTCTACTTTTGGAATTGTATATGGGAGTATGGCACTGCAAAGGTAAACCTACCAGAAGCTATACCCAGTGAAGGGTTTTCCAAGAAAGTGCTGGACTTACTACTACATTTGGTTATATATATATATATATATATATATATATATATATATATATATATATATATATATATACATACAAATTTTAAATACATTTTCACCAGAAATGTATATTTTGTTCCTGGGTATATCTTTTTATAGAAAGCATGTTAGGGATAGGTTTGTGTTAAGGCCTCTTGGTGTTATTGTGTCTAGTTCCAATATCCATCTGGCCTCCCTTTGAAGTACCAACCTTTTTCTATTACCACAACTCTTTAATTTTGGAATCTGGTCAATAGGACTACATCTCAAGCTGGAAACTGGGTGTTTGTGATCTAAAAAATTCTGCGCAACAGGTTGGTCTGCTTTGCCTGAATCCAAAGCCTGTCTAATGCTGGACCTGTGTACTGCCATCCACTCTTTTAGCATACACTCCATTTTTATTTGTATCTGTATGTGTGTGTGTGTGTATATATATATATATATATATATATATATATATATATATATATATATATATATATATATATATATATATAATGTTTGAAATATGTAAGCATGTGATTGTATCAAGGGTTGATACCTGAATGTTCTGTCTTTATATTTAACTATAAAGTTAAATAACACCTTGAAATATAGGTAAAAGAGTTACCATGTCGTGCTGTCCAGTAGATGGCAATATAATTCCAGGTGAGATTGAAGTATTTTTTGGGAGACACAGCAGGTATTGGCACCTGACAATCATTATGCAATCAGTGGTGTATATAAAGGGGGAAGATGGGAGTGAGTTAGTTACCTTGAGAAAAGCCCAGGTGTGGGCTGAAACGTCGGATATGCTCACTGCAATAAAATATTGAGTTGAAATACAAAAGCTGAGTCTTCATGAATTAACTATATATATATATATATATATATATATATATATATATATATATATATATATATATATACCTTGTCATATACTATAACATATCCCATATCCCTTGTTATTTTTTATAAAATAGAAAAATAGAAATACTTTAAATAGCCTAGTTCTCGTGTGTGTGTGTGTATATATACTGTGTGTATGTGTGTGTGTGTGTGTATATATATATATATATATATATATATATATATATATATATATATATACATATACATACACAGTATATAGACACACATAAATATATGCTAACATTTCTTAAACCAAAGGTGCTTAATTCATATTCACTGTTTCCTATTTCTAGAACCAAAGGTGGTTTATATTCCTTTTTTCAATTTTTAATAAGATGTTTGGAATCCAACAACCTCAATCCATAAGAATTTGTCAAGGACCACAAATCAATTATATCAAATGACTCTGGAACAAAACATCATTACAGATGCAATTTCAGATATTCATTTAAAGGGACACTGAATCCAAATTTTTTCTTTTGTGAGTCAGATACAGCATGCAATTTTAAGCAACTTTCTAATTTAATCCTATTACCAATTTTTCTTCATTCTCTTGCTATCTTGATTTGAAAAAGAAGGCATCTAAGCTTTTTTTTTGGTTCAGCCTCTGGTAAGCACTTTTTTTAATTGGTGGATGAATTTATCCACCAATCGGCAAGGACAACCCAGGTTGTTCACCAAAAATGGGCCGTCATCTAAACTTACATTCTTGCATTTTAAATAAAGATACCAAGAGAATGAAGACAATTTGATAATAGGAGTAAATTAGAAAGTTGCTTAAAATGTCATGCTCTATCTGAATCACAAAAGAAATAATTTGGGTTCAGTGTCCCTTTAAGTATACTTTCAAGTACTGTGTGTATTACTAAGTGAGTGACAATTTAAGCATGACTTCAGTTTTAATAAAAATAATGCAATGCTTACTTATGTTTGATGCATAGATAACTGATTTCACATCTGCTATCAATGTTGCTAGAACTGCTAGCTAAACTCAGTAAATAAAGGTGACTCACTCCAAAGGGTTAAGTGGAAAGAGTTTATGCTCTCATTCCTAAAGTTTAAAACCTTAAACTCTCAAAGAGTAGAGAGGGAGATAAATGTTCTGTATTTTGCACTTGGTGTAACAATATTTCATGAACATTTGATTAAAACAATGAATCTTTATTAGTTAAATTAAAATATGGGTAATTTAAAAACAATAGTTCAGAGTTCATGTGACCACAGATATTGATAAAGCTAAACAGTTGTCTAGATATGTTATTATAATTGCTACTTCGCTAAGAGTCAGTGAAGATGGGAAAACCGTTATATAAATTCCAGAGTAAAAACGGAGGAAAGCTACTGATATAAATAATCCCAATGAACAATATTTTAAAACTCAGTCAGATTGTCTCAAATATTGGGCGCAATCCGATATAGATTGTAGTTTGCAGCACAAGCAAGGGAACCCCCGCCGCCCGTAGTATCAGCTCGCAACTCGAGCTATCACATATACGGCGCCGTCAGATGCTAAAGTGCCATAAGTCGGATAAACCAGCGATGTCCAGAAATCTGGGTAAGTACAAATTTCAGGAGTCGCCAGTGACTTACCGCACTTTAGAAACTGCCGGCGCCTACAAAACCTGACTAAGTTATTAAATCTCCCGTACTGTCTAACACGCCTCCCAAACATAGCCCGACACGTATACCCCTCTATCCGCTATCCCCCCTCACTCTCCTAATAATAAATTTTTTTATTAACCCCTAAACCGCTGCTCCCGGACCCTGCCGCACCTAATAAAGTTATTAACCCCTAAACCGCTGCTCCCGGACCCAGCCGCCACCTACATTAACTACCCCCTAATGTGAGCCCCTTACACCACCGCCACCTACATTAACTACCCCCGAATGTGAGCTCCTACCCCGCCGCCAATAATATTAAAATTATTAACCCCTAATCTAATCCCCCTACCCCGCCGCCAGCTATATTAAAATTATTAACCCCTAATTTAAATCCCCCTACCCCGCCGCCAGCTATATTAAATTAATTAACCCCTAATCTAAATCCCCTTACACCGCCGTCACCTATATTACATTTATTAACCCCTAATCTAATCCCCCTATACCGCCGCCACCTATATTAAATTAATAAACCCCTAAAATACTAAACTATCCCTACCACTAATACAAAGAAGAGAAAAAGGGCACCTCCTAGTGTAGCCAATATGTCACAAGCAATAGATTTTTAATCATATCATACTCACAATGTATGAAGGCAGAGATAATGCCTAGGAAAACACTCTGGGAACTCCACAGTGTCCCAGCAAACTGTGCACCCGTGCCAAGGCTGCTCCTCCTGAAGCCCTTGTTATTAACTATTTAATAGCTATTGTACCTAGTTAAAATAAATACCAAGTTACCTGTAAAATAAATATAAACCCTAATATAGCTACAATGTAATTATTAATTATATTGTAGCTATCTTAGGGTTTATTTTATAGGTAAGTATTTAGATTTAAATAGGAATATTTTAATTAATAATATTATTATTAATTAGATTTATTTTAATAAGAATTTAGTTAGGGGTGTTAGAGCTAGATTGGGTTATTATACTTAATATATATATAATATAATAACTATATTAACTATATTAACCCTAATATAATTAGGGTTAATATAGGTGGTGGCAGTGTAGGGGGATTAGATTAGGGGTTAATGTATTTAATATAGCTGGCGGCGGTGTAGGGGGATTAGATTAGGGGTTAATAAATTTATTATAGGTGGCGGCGGTGTAGGGGGATTTAGATTATAGGCAAAAGAGCTGTTTACTTTGTGACAATGCCCCGCCAAAAGCCCTTGTAAGGGCTGGTAAAAGAGCTGATTACTTTGGGGCAAAGCCCCGCAAAAAGCCCTTTTAAGGGCTGGCAATAGAGCTGTTTACTTTTGGGTAATGCCACACAAAAAGCCCTTTTCAGGGGTAGGGGGATTAGATTAGGGGTTAATAATTTAATATAGCTGGCGGCAGTGTAAGGGGCTCACATTAGGGGGTAGGTAATGTAGGTGGCAGCGGTGTAAGGGGCTCACATTAGGGGGTAGTTAATGTAGGTGGCGGCGGTGTAAGGGGCTCACATTAGGGGGTAGTTAATGTAGCTGGCGGCGGGGTCTGGGAGCGGCAGTTTAGGGGTTAATAACTTTATTAGGGATTGCGGCGGGGGATCGCGGTTGACAGGTAGATAGACATTGCCCATGCGTTAGGTGTTATGTAGTTTAGGGAGTTACGGGGCTCCGATACACTGCGTAAGGCTTACTACGCCTGCAATTTGTGGCGAGGTGAAAATGGAGTAAGATTTCTCCATTTTCGCCACGTAAGTCCTTACGCTGTATATTGGATACCAAACTGGTTTGGTATACCTGTCTATGGCCCAAAAAACTACGTCCGAAGGCAGAAATATATGAGCGTAACTTGTATGTTACGCCGTATATGTGATACCAAACCAGCGCAAAATTTGGCTGCATATCGGATTGGGGCCATTGAGCACACTAAAATATGGTGCAGCGCATACTATGTGCCGAAAATTATGGTAACATTCACATTATAATATATATTATTCCCACAGAACTGCTATCATATAACAGACCAAATATCACTTAAGCGGCTGTGTGAAGCTGGCCCCCCTACAATCGGCACAAATAAAAAATCCACTGTGTTTCGTTAATGCTACGTTTTTGCTGTTTTGTGGCACAAAAATTAAAAACAGAATTTATGCTTACCTGATAAATTACTTTCTCCAACGGTGTGTCCGGTCCACGGCGTCATCCTTACTTGTGGGAATATCTCTTCCCCAACAGGAAATGGCAAAGAGTCCCAGCAAAGCTGGCCATATAGTCCCTCCTAGGCTCCGCCCACCCCAGTCATTCGACCGACGGACAGGAGGAAAAATATAGGAGAAACCATATGGTACCGTGGTGACTGTAGTTAGAGAAAATAATTCATCAGACCTGATTAAAAAACCAGGGCGGGCCGTGGACCGGACACACCGTTGGAGAAAGTAATTTATCAGGTAAGCATAAATTCTGTTTTCTCCAACATTGGTGTGTCCGGTCCACGGCGTCATCCTTACTTGTGGGAACCAATACCAAAGCTTTAGGACACAGATGAAGGGAGGGAGCAAATCAGGTTACCTAAACGGAAGGCACCACGGCTTGCAAAACCTTTCTCCCAAAAATAGCCTCCGAAGAAGCAAAAGTATCAAATTTGTAAAATTTGGCAAAAGTGTGCAGTGAAGACCAAGTCGCTGCCTTACATATCTGGTCAACAGAAGCCTCGTTCTTGAAGGCCCATGTGGAAGCCACAGCCCTAGTGGAGTGAGCTGTGATTCTTTCAGGAGGCTGCCGTCCGGCAGTCTCATAAGCCAATCTGATGATGCTTTTAAGCCAAAAGGAAAGAGAGGTAGAAGTCGCTTTTTGACCTCTCCTTTTACCAGAATAGACAACAAACAAAGAAGATGTTTGTCTGAAATCTTTTGTAGCCTCTAAATAGAATTTTAGAGCACGGACTACGTCCAAATTGTGTAACAAACGTTCCTTCTTTGAAACTGGATTCGGACATAAAGAAGGTACAACTATCTCCTGGTTAATATTCTTGTTAGAAACAACCTTTGGAAGAAAACCAGGCTTAGTACGCAAAACCACCTTATCTGCATGGAACACCAGATAGGGCGGAGAACATTGCAGAGCAGATAACTCTGAAACTCTTCTAGCAGAAGAAATAGCAACCAAAAACAAAACTTTCCAAGATAGTAACTTAATATCTATGGAATGTAAAGGTTCAAACGGAACCCCTTGAAGAACTGAAAGAACTAGATTTAGACTCCAGGGAGGAGTCAAAGGTCTGTAAACAGGCTTGATCCTAACCAGAGCCTGAACAAATGCTTGAACATCTGGCACAGCTGCCAGTCTTTTGTGTAGTAAGACAGATAAAGCAGAGATCTGTCCCTTTAGAGAACTTGCAGATAATCCTTTCTCCAAACCTTCTTGTAGAAAGGAGAGAATCTTAGGAATTTTTATCTTATTCCATGGGAATCCTTTGGATTCACACCAACAGATATATCTTTTCCATATTTTATGGTAAATCTTTCTAGTTACCGGTTTTCTGGCCTGAACCAGAGTATCTATCACAGAATCTGAAAACCCGCGCTTCGATAGAATCAAGCATTCAATCTCCAAGCCGTCAGCTGGAGGGAGACCAGATTTGGATGTTCGAATGGACCCTGAACAAGAAGGTCCTGTCTCAAAGGTAGCTTCCATGGTGGAACCGATGACATATTCACCAGGTCTGCATACCAAGTCCTGCGTGGCCACGCAGGAGCTATCAAGATCACAGAGGCCCTCTCCTTTTTGATCCTGACTACCAGCCTGGGAATGAGAGGAAACGGTGGAAATACATAAGCTAGGTTGAAGGTCCAAGGTGCTACTAGTGCATCGACTAGAGTCGCCTTGGGATCCCTGGATCTGGACCCGTAGCAAGGAACCTTGAAGTTCTGACGAGATGCCATCAGATCCATGTCTGGAATGCCCCATAATTGAGTTAGTTGGGCAAAGATCTCCGGGTGGAGTCCCCACTCCCCCGGATGGAATGTCTGACGACTCAGATAATCCGCTTCCCAGTTTTCCACACCTGGGATGTGGATCGCAGATAGGTGGCAGGAGTGATCCTCCGCCCATTGAATTATTTTGGTCACTTCTTTCATCGCCAGGGAACTCCTTGTTCCCCCCTGATGATTGATATACGCAACGGTCGTCATGTTGTCTGATTGGAATCTTATGAATCTGGCCTTTGCTAGCTGAGGCCAAGCCCTGAGAGCCTTGAAGATCGCTCTTAGTTCCAGAATGTTTATCGGGAGAAGAGACTCTTCCCGAGACCATAGTCCCTGAGCTTTCAGGGACTCCCAGACCGCTCCCCAGCCCACTAGACTGGCGTCGGTCGTGACAATGACCCACTCTGGTCTGTGGAAGCTCATTCCCTGGGATAGATGGTCCAGGGTCAGCCACCAACGGAGTGAATCTCTGGTCTTCTGATCTACTTGAATCTTTGGAGACAAGTCTGTATAATCCCCATTCCACTGTTTGAGCATGCACAGTTGTAATGGTCTTAGATGAATTCGTGCAAAAGGAACTATGTCCATTGCTGCAACCATCAACCCTACTACTTCCATGCACTGCGCTATGGAAGGACGTGGAACAGAATGAAGAACTTGACAAGTGCTTAGAAGTTTTGACTTTCTGACCTCTGTCAGAAAAATCCTCATTTCTAAGGAATCTATTATTGTTCCCAAGAAGGGAACTCTTGTTGACGGAGACAGAGAACTTTTTTCTATGTTCACCTTCCATCCGTGTGATCTGAGAAAGGCCAGAACGATGTCTGTATGAGCCTTTGCTTTTGACAGGGACGACGCTTGTATTAGAATGTCATCCAAGTAAGGTACTACTGCAATGCCCCTTGGTCTTAGAACCGCTAGAAGGGACCCTAGTACCTTTGTGAAAATCCTTGGAGCAGTGGCTAACCCGAATGGGAGGGCCACAAACTGGTAATGTTTGTCCAGAAAGGCGAACCTTAGGAACTGATGATGTTCTTTGTGGATAGGAATATGTAGGTACGCATCCTTTAGATCCACGGTAGTCATAAATTGACCTTCCTGGATAGTGGGTAGAATCGTTCGAATGGTTTCCATCTTCAACGATGGTACCCTGAGAAATTTGTTTAGGATCTTCAAATCCAAAATTGGTCTGAAAGTTCCCTCTTTTTTGGGAACTACGAACAGATTGGAATAAAATCCCATTCCTTGTTCCTTTATTGGAACTGGGTGTATCACTCCCATCTTTAACAGGTCTTCTACACAATGTAAGAACGCCTGTCTCTTTATTTGGTTTAAGGATAAATGAGACATGTGGAACCTTCCCCTTGGGGGTAGTTCCCTGAATTCCAGAAGATAACCCTGAGAAACTATTTCTAGCGCCCAGGGATCCTGAACATCTCTTGCCCAAGCCTGAGCAAAGAGAGAGAGTCTGCCCCCTACTAGATCCGGTCCCGGATCGGGGGCTACTCCTTCATGCTGTTTTGTTAGCAGCAGCAGGCTTCTTGGCCTGCTTACCCTTGTTCCAGCCTTGCATCGGTTTCCAGGCTGGTTTGGGTTGTGAGGCATTACCCTCTTGCTTAGAGGATGCAGAATTAGATGCCGGTCCGTTCCTGAAATTGCGAAAGGAACGAAAATTAGACTTATTCTTGGCCTTGAAAGGCCTATCTTGTGGAAGGGCGTGGCCCTTTCCCCCAGTGATGTCTGAGATAATCTCTTTCAATTCTGGTCCAAATAGAGTTTTACCTTTGAAAGGGATGTTAAGCAATTTTGTCTTGGATGACACATCCGCTGACCAAGACTTTAGCCAAAGCGCTCTGCGCGCCACGATTGCAAACCCTGAATTTTTCGCCGCTAATCTAGCTAATTGCAAAGCGGCATCTAAAATAAAAGAGTTAGCCAACTTAAGTGCGTGAACTCTGTCCATAACCTCCTCATATGGAGTCTCTCTACTGAGCGACTTTTCTAGTTCCTCGAACCAGAACCACGCTGCTGTAGTGACAGGGACAATGCACGAAATGGGTTGTAGAAGGTAACCTTGCTGTACAAAAATCTTCTTAAGCAAACCCTCCAATTTTTTATCCATAGGATCTTTGAAAGCACAACTATCCTCGATAGGAATAGTAGTGCGTTTGTTTAGAGTAGAAACTGCCCCCTCGACCTTAGGGACTGTCTGCCATAAGTCCTTTCTGGGGTCGACCATAGGAAATAATTTCTTAAATATAGGGGGGGGTAACAAAAGGTATGCCGGGCTTTTCCCACTCCTTATTCACTATGTCCGCCACCCGCTTGGGTATAGGAAAAGCGTCGGGGTGCACCGGAACCTCTAGGAACTTGTCCATCTTGCATAATTTCTCTGGAATGACCAAGTTGTCACAATCATCCAGAGTAGATAACACCTCCTTAAGCAGTGCGCGGAGATGTTCTAATTTAAATTTAAATGTCACAACATCAGGTTCAGCTTGTTGAGAAATTTTTCCTGAATCTGAAATTTCCCCATCTGACAAAACCTCCCTCATGGCCACTTCAGATTGGTGTGAGGGTATGACAGAACAATTATCAGCGCCCTCCTGCTCTTCAGTGTTTAAAACAGAGCAATCGCGCTTTCTCTGATATGTAGGCATTTTGGATAAAATATTTGCTATGGAGTTATCCATTATAGCCGTCAATTGTTGCATGGTAATAAGCATTGGCGCGCTAGATGTACTAGGGGCCTCCTGCGTGGGCAAAACTGGTGTAGACACAGTAGGGGATGATGTAGTATCATGTTTACTCCCCTCATCTGAGGAATCATCTTGGGCAATTTCATTATCTGTGGCAGTACTGTCCTTACTTTGTTTGGACGCTATGGCACAATTATCACACAAATTTAAATGGGGAGACACATTGGCTTTCATACATATATAACATAGCTTATCCGAAGGCACAGACATGTTAAACAGGCTTAAACTTGTCAATAAAGCACAAAAAACGTTTTAAAACAAAACCGTTACTGTCTCTTTAAATTTTAAACAGAAAACACTTTATTACTGAATATGTGAAAAAGTATGAAGGAATTGTTCAAAAATTACCAAAATTTCACCACAGTGTCTCAAAGCATTAAGAGTATTGCACACCAAATTTCAGAGCCTTAACCCTTAAAATAACGGAACCGGAGCTGTTTACAAATTTAACCCCTATACAGTCCCAGCTATAGCCTTTGCTGAGACCCAACCAAGCCCAGAGGGGAATACGATACCAAGTGACGCCTTCTAGAAACTTTTCCAGCTACTTTCAGATCCTCACACATGCATCTGCATGTCCTGCTCTCAAAAAACAACTGCGCAGTAATGGCGCGAAAATGAGGCTCAGCATACAACTGGGAAGGCCTCCTGACTGGAAAAGGTGTCTAACATAGTGCCTGCCGTTAATAAACATTCCCCAAGTTTATAAATGTGAATTATCAGCATAAACATGAATAAAATGCCCAAATAAAGCAATCGATTTAGCCCATAAAAGTGTCTACCAGTTTTATAGTCCATATTAAGCCCTTTATTCTGTTTGTTTGACAAAGAAAAAACTCTTAACCATCTCCGTGGAGATGTTGCCTGTGCAACGGCAAAGAGAATGACTGGGGTGGGCGGAGCCTAGGAGGGACTATATGGCCAGCTTTGCTGGGACTCTTTGCCATTTCCTGTTGGGGAAGAGATATTCCCACAAGTAAGGATGACGCCGTGGACCGGACACACCAATGTTGGAGAAATGTGTGCTGCTTTTATTTTAAAGATAATAGCAATTGTTTTTTGAGTTATTACAGATTAAATAAAGGTCACCAAAAGTCACCCAGCCCCCTTAAAACAGCCAAAAGACATGAAACCAGGCTGGTTGGTTAGTGCTA
Source organism: Bombina bombina (assembly GCF_027579735.1). Taxonomy (NCBI): domain Eukaryota; kingdom Metazoa; phylum Chordata; class Amphibia; order Anura; family Bombinatoridae; genus Bombina; species Bombina bombina. The sequence goes on from NC_069503.1 coordinate 438,685,214, forward strand.
CATTTGTGCTAGTTTTTGCCATTTAAATCTCCATTCTATCTTGTTTCCTTTTTGAGTTATTAGCAATTTAAGAAAGGTCACCAAAGGTCACCCAGCCCCCTTACAACAGCCAAAACACATGAAACCGGCTGGTTGGTTAGTGCTGTGTTTGTGCTGTTTAAATCTCTGTTCTATCTCATTTCATTTTTTATTTATTAACGATTTAATAAAGGTCATAAAAGGTCACCCAGCCACCCTACAGCAGCCAAAAGACATGAAACAGTCTGGTTGGTGAGTGCTACGTTTGTGCCAGTTTGTGCCGTTAACATTTTTATTTGTGCTGCTTTGGTTTTTTAGTTATAACAGTTTGTTTTTTTGGCAGTGAAAATGATGTAACCCGCCATCCAACTCGCCTCAGCTGTGTAAAGTTGGCACTCCATGTTTTAAAATTTGAATAAAAATATACCACTCATTTGTGCTGTGTTTCTGCTGATTTGTGCTCAAAAATTAACATTAGTGGAAGTTTTGTTTTGGACATATTAAGCATTATATATGATTAAACCCTGCCAACTTTGCACTCCACATTATTACATTTTAAAAACAAACACAACATTAGTTTGTGCTGAGATTCTGTTGATTTGTGCTCAAAAAATTAACGTTTGTGCTGGTTTGGGTTTGTGCAGCAAATTCAAACATTTGTGCCAGTTTCGTTTTTGAAATATTGAGCATTATATATGATCAAACTCTGCCCACTTTGCACCCCACATTATAATTTATAAAATGTAAAAAACAAATATAACATTTGTATGCGCTACTTTTGTGCTGATTTGTGCAGCAAAAACAAACAGTTGTGCCAGTTTCATTTTTGAAATATTCAGCATTATATATGTTCAAACTGCCCACTTTGCACCACACATTATTACATTTTAAAAACAAATATACCATTTGTTTGTGCTGAGATTCTGCTGATTTGCGCTAAAACAACTTAACTTTTGTGCCTGTTTGGTTTTGGAAATATTGAGCATTATATATGATCAAACACTGCCCACTCCATGTTATTAAATTTCTCCTAACCAAGCCCTAAAGTTTTAGAAATAGACTGTTGTCTACCTACTCCAGCTTGCTTCTATTTGTGTAAAGGGTCTTTTCATATGCAGGGGAGGGGGGTGTCTGCTCTTTTTGCTTTCCAGACCATTTCAGCGGGTGTCTCAGCCTAATCTTTTTATCAGTGCTAAACTGGGAGCTTCTATGTAAGTTTTTAAAAGGTGTCATACTGGATTTTTAGATCAGCATCTGTGCATAATATTCTTTATAGTGGTGTCTATTACATGCAATTATATGAAAATTAGTGTATTCTCTACCTTTATTAACTTGAAAACAAAAAAAGATACTACTGAGATTTAAACAGCACAAATTCGGCACAAATGCGGCACTAACGTACTGTTTTGTGATCTTTAAATCATCATTAATATTTCAGTAACTATAATAGAAGATTGATTTATTTAAATGGCACTAACAGGTGCATACACAACCCAAGCAAAACAGTCAGGTTTGGGCGAAATCGGAGTCAAAATGTGTGCCGGGTTGTATGATTTCCCCTAAAAAAAACAACTTATTACTAAAAAAACAAATCAGCACAAAATAAAAGTTTTAACAGCACAAACACAGCACAAGCAAATGTTATATTTGTTTTTAAAATTTAATAATGTGCTGTGCAAAGTGGGTGGAGTTTGATCATATATAATGCTCAATATTTCCAAAACCAAACTGACACAAACCTTCGTTTTTGCAGCTCAAATCAGCACAATAGCAGCACAAACAAATGGTATATTTCTTTTTAAAATGCAATAATGTGGGGTACAAAGTGGGCAGAGTTTGATTATAGTGCCCAATATTTCCAAAACCAAACCGGCGCAAACATACGCCTAGATCATGAGTTTGGCGTTAGGCTTAAAAAGCAGCGTTGAGAGGTCCCAACGCTGCTTTTTAATGCCCGCTGGTATTACGAGTCTGACAGGTACAGGTGCACCGCTCACTTTTATTCCGCGACTCGAGGCTACCGCAAATCCCCTTACGTCAATTGCATATCCTATCTTTTTAATGGGATTTGCCTAACGCTGGTATTATGAGTCTTGGAAGAAGTGAGCGGTAGACCCTCTCCTGTCCAGACTCCTACCACATTTAAAAGTCAGTAGTTAAGAGTTTTATGGGCTAACACCGGAACATAAAGCTCTTAACTACAGTGCTACATAGTACACTAACACCCATAAACTACCTATTAACCCCTAAACCGAGGCCCCCCCACATCGCAAACACTATAATAATTTTTTTTAACCCCTAATCTGCCGACCGGACATCGCCGCCAGCTACATTATACCTATGAACCCCTAATCTGCGGCCCCTAACATCGCTGACACCTACATTATATTTATTAACCCCTAATCTGCCGTCCCCCAACGTCGCCGCCACCTACCTACGTTGCCCCAAAGTAATCAGCTCTTTTACCTGTAAAAAAAAGAATACAATACCCCCCCAACATTACAACCCACCACCCACACACCCCTACTCTAAAACCCACCCAATCCCCCCTTAAAAAAAACTAACCCCCTGAAGATCCCCCTATCTTGAGCCGTCTTCACCCAGCCGGGCACAAGTGGTCCTTGAGAGGGTCCGAGGTCTTCATCCGATTGGGACGGAAGAGGTCCTCCAGACGGCAGAAGGCTTCAATCCAGCCAACGCGGAGCCATCCTTTTCAAACAAAGTCCTAACGAAGAATGAAGGTTCCTTTAAATGACGTCATCCAAGATGGCGTCCCTTGAATTCCGATTGGCTGATAGAATCCTATCAGCCAATCAGAATTAAGGTAGGAAAAATCCTATTGGCTGATGTAATCAGCCAATCAGATTGAAGTTCAATCCGATTGGCTGATCCAATCAGCCAATAGGATTGACCTTGCATTCTATTGGCTGATTGGAACAGCCAATAGAATGCAAGGTCAATCCTATTGGCTGATTACATCAGCCAATAGGATTTTTCCTACCTTAATTCCGATTGGCTGATAGGATTCTATCAGCCAATCGGAATTCAAGGGACGCCATCATTTAAAGGAACCTTCATTCTTCGTTAGGACTTCGTTTGAAGAGGATGGCTCCACGTCGGCTGGATTGAAGATGGACCTGCTCCGCTCCGGAAGGATGAAGATACAAGATGCCGCCTGGATGAAGCCTTCTGCCATCTGGAGGACCTCTTCTGCCCCGATTGGATGAAGACTTCGGACCCTCTGGAGGACCACTTGTGCCCGGCTGGGTGAAGACGACTCAAGGTAGGGTGATCTTCAGGGGGTTAGTGTTAGGTTTTTTAAGGGGGGATTGGGTGGGTTTTAGAGTAGGGGTGTGTGGGTGGTGGGTTGAAATGTTGGGGGTATTGTATTCTTTTTTTACAGGTAAAAGAGCTGATTACTTTGGGGCAATGCCCCGCAAAAGGTCCTTTTAAGGGCTATTTGTAATCTAGTATAGGGTAGGGAAATTTTATTATTTTGGGTGGCTTTTTATTTTATTAGGGGGATTAGATTAGATGTAATTAGTTTAAAATTCTTGTAATTCTTTTTTTTCTGTAATTTAGTGTTTTTTTTCTTCGTAATTTAGTTTAATTTAATTTAATTAATTGTAGGTAGTTTAGGTAATTAGTTTAATGATAGTGTAGTGTTAGGTGTAATTGTAACTTATGTTAGGATTTATTTTACAGGTAATTTTGTACTTATTTTAGCTAGGTAGTTATTAAATAGTTAATAACTATTTAATAACTATTGTACCTAGTTAAAATAAATACAAAGTTGCCTGTAAAATAAATATAAATCCTCAGGCCTAGATTTGGAGTTTGGCGGTAGCCGTGAAAACCAGCGTTAGAGGCTCCTAACGCTGGTTTTAGGCTAACTCCGGTATTTGGAGTCACTCAAAAAAGGGTGTAACGCTCACTTTTCAGCCGCGACTTTTCCATACCGCAGATCCCCTTACGTCAATTGCGTATCCTATCTTTTCAATGGGATTTTTCTAACTCCGGTATTTAGAGTCGTGGCTGAAGTGAGCATTAGAAATCTAACGACAAAACTCCAGCCGCAGAAAAAAGTCAGTAGTTAAGAGCTTTCTGGGCTAACGCCGGTTCATAAAGCTCATAACTACTGTACTCTAAAGTACACTAACACCCATAAACTACCTATGTACCCCTAAACCGAGGTCCCCCCACATCGCCGCCACTCGATTACATTTTTTTAACCCCTAATCTGCCGACCGCCACCTACGTTATACTTATGTACCCCTAATCTGCTGCCCCTATATTATACCCCCTGTTCCGATCAGCCAATAGAATGCGAGCTCAATCTGATTGGCTGATTGGATCAGCCAATCGGATTGAACTTGATTCTGATTGGCTGATTCCATCAGCCAATCAGAATATTCCTACCTTAATTCCGATTGGCTGATAGAATCCTATCAGCCAATCGGAATTCGAGGGACGCCATCTTGGATGACGTCCCTTAAAGGAACCGTCATTCTTCAGTTGGACGTCGCCGGAAGAAGATGGGTCCGCGGTGGAGGTCTTCAGGATGGAGCCGGTCGTCATCGGATGAAGATAGAAGATGCCGCTTGGATCAAGATGGTTGCCGGTCCGGATCGCCTCTTCTTCCCGGATAGGAGGAAGACTTTGGAGCCTCTTCTGGACCTCTTCAGCCACCGGATGATGGATCGCCAGCCCCCGCTTGGGTTGGATGAAGATTTTGGAGCCAGGACGGATCGGTGATACCTGGTGAGGTGAAGACAAGGTAGGATGATCTTCAGGGGCTTAGTGTTAGGTTTATTTAAGGGGGGTTTGGGTTAGATTAGGGGTATGTGGGTGGTGGGTTGTAATGTTGGGTGGGGTATTGTATGTTTTTTTTTTACAGGCAAAAGAGCTGAACTTCTTGGGGCATGCCCCGCAAAGGGCCCTGTTCAGGGCTGGTAAGGTAAAAGAGCATTGAACTTTATTAATTTAGAATAGGGTAGGGCATTTTTTATTTTGGGGGTCTTTGTTATTTTATTAGGGGGCTTAGAGTAGGTGTAATTAGTTTAAAATTGTTGTAATATTTTTCTTATGTTTGTAGATATTTTTTTATTTTTTGTAACTTAGTTCTCTTTTATTTTTTGTACTTTAGTTAGTTTATTTCATTGTAGTTATTTGTAGATATTGTATTTAATTAATTTATTGATAGTGTAGTGTTAGGTTTAATTGTAGGTAATTGTAGGCATTTTATTTAATTAATTTAATGATAGTATAGTGTTAGGTTTAATTGTAACTTAGGTTAGGATTTATTTTACAGGTAATGTTGTAATTATTTTAACTAGGTAACTATTAAATAGTTCTTAACTATTTAATAGCTATTGTACCTGGTTAAAATAAATACAAAGTTACCTGTAAAATAAATATTAATCCTAAAATAGCTACAATGTAATTATAATTTATATTGTAGCTATATTATTATTTATTTTACAGGTAAGTATTTAGCTTTAAATAGGAATAATTTATTTAATAAGAGTTAATTAATTTTGTTAGATTAAAATTATATTTAATTTAGGGGGGTGTTAGTGTTAGGGTTAGACTTAGCTTTAGGGGTTAATACATTTATTAGAATAGCGGTGAGCTCCGGTCGGCAGATTAGGGGTTAATAAGTGTAGGCAGGTGGAGGCGACGTTGTGGGGAGCATATTAGGGGTTAATAAATATAATATAGGGGTCGGCGGTGTTAGAGGCAGCAGATTAGGGGTACATAGGGATAATGTAAGTAGCGGCAATTTACGGAGCAGCAGATTAGGGGTTAAAAAAAATATGCAGGGGTCAGCGATAGCGGGGGCGGCAGAATAGGGGTTAATAAGTGTAAGGTTAAGGGTGTTTAGACTTGGGGTACATGTTAGAGTGTTAGGTGCAGACGTAGGAAGTGTTTACGCATAGCAAACAATGGGGCTGCGTTAAGAGCTGAACGCGGCTTTTTTGCAGGTGTTAGGTTTTTTTTCAGCTCAAACAGCCCCATTGTTTCCTATGGGGGAATCGTGCACGAGCACGTTTTTGAGGCTGGCCGCGTCCGTAAGCAACTCTGGTATCGAGAGTTGAAGTTGCGTTAAAAATGCTCTACGCTCCTTTTTTGGAGCCTAACGCAGGCTTTATGTGGACTCTCAATACCAGAGTTATTTTTATGGTGCGGCCAGAAAAAAGCCGGCGTTAGCTACGCGGGTCCTTAGCGACAAAACTCCAAATCTAGGCCTCAGCTAGCTACAATGTAACTATTAGTTATATTGTAGCTAGCTTAGGGTTTATTTTATAGGTAAGTATTTAGTTTTAAATAGGAATTATTTAGTTAATTATGTTACATTAATTTGGTTTAATTTAAATTATATTTAAGTTAGGGGGATTAGGGTTAGACTTAGATTTAGGGGTTAATAACTTTATTATAGTGGCGGCGACATTGGGGGGCAGATTAGGGGTTAATAAATATAATGTAGGGTTCAGCGATGTTAGGGGCAGCAGAATAGGGGTTCATTAGTATAATGTAGGTGGCGGCGGAGTTCGGAGCGGCAGATTAGGGGTTAATAGTATAATGCAGGTGGCAACGATGTTGGGGCTGGCAGATTAGGGGTTAATAAGTGTAAGATTAGGGGTGTTTAGACTCGGGGTTCATTTTAGGGTGTTAGGTGCAGACATAACTTTTATTTTCCCATAGGAAACAATGGGGCTGCGTTAGGAGCTGAACGCTGCTTTTTTGCAGGTGTTTTTTTTTCACCCAGCTCAGCCCCATTGTTTCCTATGGGGAAATTGTGCACAAGCACGTTTTGACTGCTTACCACTACCGTAAGCAACGCTGGTATCGAGGTGAGATGTGGAGCTAAATTTTGCTCAACGCTCACTTTTCTGAGGCGAACACCGGCTTAAAGAAAACTCGTAATACCAGCGTTGTTTAAAGGGAGCAGTAAGAAAAAAAGGAGCGTTAGCCCCACAAGCCTTACCGACAAATACTCGTGATCTAGACGATAGTTTTTTGTGGCACAAATCAGCACAAACAATTGGTATATAATGCTCAATATTTCCAAAACCAAACCATCACAAACCTTAATTTGTTAGCACAAACCAGCAGAAACTCTGCAAAAACAAATGGTATATTTATTTTTAAAATGTAATAATGTGTGGTGCAAAGTGGGTGGAGTTTGATCATACAGGGAGTGCAGAATTATTAGGCAAGTTGTATTTTTGAGGATTCATTTTATTATTGAACAACAACCATGTTCTCAATGAACCCAAAAAACTCATTAATATCAAAGCTGAATAGTTTTGGAAGTAGTTTTTAGTTTGTTTTTAGTTATAGCTATTTTAGGGGGATATCTGTGTGTGCAGGTGACTATTACTGTGCATAATTATTAGGTAACTTAACAAAAAACAAATATATACCCATTTCAATTATTTATTTTTACCAGTGAAACCAATATAACATCTCAACATTCACAGATATACATTTCTGACATTCAAAAACAAAACAAAAACAAATCAGTGACCAATATAGCCACCTTTCTTTGCAAGGACACTCAAAAGCCTGCCATCCATGGATTCTGTCAGTGTTTTGATCTGTTGACCATCAACATTGCGTGCAGCAGCAACCACAGCCTCCCAGACACTGTTCAGAGAGGTGTACTGTTTTCCCTCCTTGTAAATCTCACATTTGATGATGGACCACAGGTTCTCAATGGGGTTCAGATCAGGTGAACAAGGAGGCCATGTCATTAGATTTTCTTCTTTTATACCCTTTCTTGCCAGCCACGCTGTGGAGTACTTGGACGCGTGTGATGGAGCATTGTCCTGCATGAAAATCATGTTTTTCTTGAAGGATGCAGACTTCTTCCTGTACCACTGCTTGAAGAAGGTGTCTTCCAGAAACTGGCAGTAGGATTGGGAGTTGAGCTTGACTCCATCCTCAACCCAAAAAGGCCCCACAAGCTCATCTTTGATGATACCAGCCCAAACCAGTACTCCACCTCCACCTTGCTGGCGTCTGAGTCGGACTGGAGCTCTCTGCCCTTTACCAATCCAGCCACGGGCCCATCCATCTGGCCCATCAAGACTCACTCTCATTTCATCAGTCCATAAAACCTTAGAAAAATCAGTCTTGAGATATTTCTTGGCCCAGTCTTGATGTTTCAGCTTGTGTGTCTTGTTCAGTGGTGGTCGTCTTTCAGCCTTTCTTACCTTGGCCATGTCTCTGAGTATTGCACACCTTGTGCTTTTGGGCACTCCAGTGATGTTGCAGCTCTGAAATATGGCCAAACTGGTGGCAAGTGGCATCTTGGCAGCTGCACGCTTGACTTTTCTCAGTTCATGGGCAGTTATTTTGCGCCTTGGTTTTTCCACACGCTTCTTGCGACCCTGTTGACTATTTTGAATGAAACGCTTGATTGTTCGATGATCACGCTTCAGAAGCTTTGCAATTTTAAGAGTGCTGCATCCCTCTGCAAGATATCTCACTATTTTTGACTTTTCTGAGCCTGTCAAGTCCTTCTTTTGACCCATTTTGCCAAAGGAAAGGAAGTTGCCTAATAATTATGCACACCTGATATAGGGTGTTGATGTCATTAGACCACACCCCTTCTCATTACAGAGATGCACATCACCTAATATGCTTAATTGGTAGTAGGCTTTCGAGCCTATACAGCTTGGAGTAAGACAACATGCATAAAGAGGATGATGTGGTCAAAATACTCATTTGCCTAATAATTCTGCACACAGTATATAATGCTCAATATTTCAAAAGCAAAACTGGCATAAATGTTCGATTTTGCTGCACAAATCCACACAAAGGCAACATATTCAAATGGTATATTTGTTTTTAAAATGTTATAATGTGGGGGTGCAAAGTGGGTGGAGTCTGATCAAATATAATAATAAATATTTCCAAAACCAAAATGGCACAAACGTATGTTTTTTTTTTTTTTTTATATTGGGGTACCTTGCATTACTATTGGCTGAAAATTTCAAATCAGCCAATAGGATGAGAGCTGATTAAATGCTATGTGCTGATTTGAACAGCCAAAAGGATTTAAGCAGCTCTCATCCTATGGGCTGATTTGAAATTTTCAGCCAATAGGAATGCAAGGTACCCCAATATAAAAGGGGTACCTTGCATTCAATCTTCAGTGTGTTGCGGACGATTGCATGAAGAGGATCCTCCACGTCGGATGTCTGCGTTGCCTGCTCTCCACGCCACCGGGATAAAGATTGAAGATAGTCCCGCACTGGAAGAAGACCTTCGACCGTCTGGATACCGTCTGGATGAAGACTTTTCGCCACCTGGAAGAAGATGGATGTCCAGACTTTAGGGATGGTGAATACTTATTTCGGGTTAGTGCTAGTTTTTTAGTTTTTTGGGGGGGATGTTTTTTTTTTACATTAGGATTTTTTTTATTTTCAGGGGCACTAAAAGAGCTTACTGCCATTTTAAGAGCATTGCCCATACAAATGCCCCTTTAGGGGCAATGGGTAGAATATTTTTTTATTTTTTTTTTTATTTTGGGGGTTTGTATTGTTAAGGGGGGACTTTGTAGTTTTTTTTCAGAAAAAGAGCTGATTGCTTTAGGGCAATGCCCTACAAAAGGCCCTTTTAAGGGCTATTGGTAGTTTATTCTTAGATTAGGGGGTGTTTTATTTTAGGGTGGCTTTTTTGTTTTTATGGGGGTATTAGAATAGGAATAACTTTTTTATTTTGGATAATTTAGTTTGTTATTTTTTGTAATCTTAGCTTTTTTATTTTTTGTAAATTTAGTTTTTTTAAGTGTACTGTTATTTTTTTCTATTTTGAGTAAGGGTAGGTTTTTTATTTTCAGTAATGTTAGGGTTTTTAAAGTAATTTCGTTTTTTTTTTAATCTTTATTATTTTATAACGTAGTTAGTATTTTTTATTTTATGTTAGTGTATTGTAATTGGTTGTTAACTTAGGAGTATTAGGTTAGGGGGCATAGTTATTAGTTTAATACTTTGCGTTGGCGGTGGGGGGTGTTAATAGGTTAAATAGGTACTTTGCAAAGTGGGGGGTTTGCGGATTAGGGGTTATTAACTTTTAGCTAGATTACAAGTTTTGCGGTATGGGTGAAAAAGCAGCGTTAAGGCTCATAACGCTGCTTTTTCACTACCGCTGGTATTACGAGTCTTGCAGGTTTAGAGGCACCGCACACTTTTTTGGCCGTAACGCAACGTAATTACTGCAGCTTTCAAAAAGTCCTTTTTCAATGAGACTTCCATAGCGCTGGTATTACGAGTCTGCCTGGGAGGCCAAAAAGTGAGCGGTACAGCCTATACCGCCAAGATCGATACCATAAACTGAAAGTCAGTAGTTATGAGTTTTGTGCTACAAAGCTGTACCATAAAACTCATAACTAAAGTGCTAAAAAGTACACTAACACCCATAAACTACATATTAACCCCTAAACCGAGGCCCACCCGCATTGCAAACACTAAAATAAAATTATTAACCCCTAATCTGTCGCTCCGGACATCGCCGCCACTATAATAAACATATTAACCCCTAAACTGCCGCACTCCCGCATCACAAACACTAGTTAAATTTTATTAACCCCTAATCTGCCGCCCCTAACATCCCCGCCACCTACCTAAATTTATTAACCCCTAATCTGCCGCCCCCAATGTTGCCGCCACTATACTAAATATATTAACCCCTAAACCTAAATCTAACCCTAACACACCCTAACTTAAATATAATTAAAATAAATCTAAATAAAACCTACTATCATTACCTAAATTATTCCTATTTATTTCAATCTGATGTATAGCTACCTTTGACCTAACTAAAATTCCTTACATCAGCAGTGTTTTCTCACACATAGCTCAATGGTTCAAAAGTACATGTAAAATGTGTGTATAAAGGTCACTATGTGTCTAGCTATAATTGAATATTAAAGGGATACAGAAAAGATACATTAAGATACATTACAATTAAACATAACATATAAAAATGATACAATGTATATATATGCTCCCTAGATATTATAATATTCTTACAATAAGAGTTACAGCATATAGGTTTAACAAGTGACGTATTCATAATTACATCATTTCACATGGTATTTCTATAAGAACAAAGAAACTCATAGAAAATATAATTGGAATAAAAGGAGTGTTAGGGAGTCATTTCTACAGGAATACACAGTAACTGGGCCTCCTAGCCCAGCACAAATCACAGCCGTTTGACATCTTGTAGAGATAGCAATGCACATCGACAGGGTCATTCTCAGGGCTATTATATCTATGCAAGTCTCCCTAACATCAGCATATCTCTTACTACATAATAAACCACTATAATAAAAGTCTAATCATTGCAAAATGGATGCTAATCATCACAAGATGGCTGCGGGGAACAAGATGGCTGCCGTCAGGTTCATATTACCCCTAACACTTACCTATAAAATAAACCCTAAGCTAGCTACAATATAACTAATAGTTACATTGTAGCTAGCTTAGGGTTTATTTTTATTTTACAGGCAAGTTTGTATTTATTTTAACTAGGTAGAATAGTTAGTAAATAGTTATTAACTATTTACTAACTACCTAGCTAAAATAAATACAAATTTACCTGTAAAATAAAACCTAACCTGAGTTACACTAACACCTAACCTTACACAATTAAATCAATTACATAAATTAAATACAATTACCTAAATTACAAAAATTACAAAACACTAACTTCCAGAAAATAAAAAAGAAATGATCAGATATTTAAACAAATTACACTGAATCTAATAGCCCTATCAAAATAAAAAAAAAGCCCTATCCTAAATTAAGCTACCAATAGCCCTTAAAAGGGCCTTTTGCGGGGCATTGCCCCAAATTAATCAGCGCTTTTACCTGTAGAAAAAAATACAAACAACCTAAGCTCCCCATTGCCCTGAAAAGGGCATTTGGATAGGCATTGCCCTTAAAGGGCATTTAGCTCTTTTTCAAGTTCCCAAACCCTAATCTTAAAATAAAACCCACCCAATAAACCTGTAAAAAACACTAACCCCCGAAGATCCACTTACAGTTTTGAAGACCGGACATCTATCCTCAACGAAGCCGGGAGAAGTCTTCATCCAAGTGGCAAGAAGTCCTCAACGAAGCCGGGAGAAGTCTTTATCCAAACCGGCAGAAGTGGTCCTCCAGACATACAGAAGTCTTCATCCAGACGGCATCTTCTATCTTCATCCATCCAGCGCGGAGCGGCTCCATCTTCAAGATATCCGGCGCGTAGCATCCTCTTCAATCAACGTCTTCTTGCAGAATGAAGGTTACTTAAAATGACGTCATCCAAGATGGCGTCCCTTGAATTCTAATCCAATCAGCCAATAGAATTGAGCTCGCATTCTATTGGTTGTTCCAATTAGCCAATAGAATGTGAGCTCAATCCTATTGGCTGATTGCATCAGCCAATAGGATTTTTTCATCTTTAATTCCAGTTGGCTGATAGAATTCTATCAGCCAATCGGAATTCAAGGGACGCCATCTTGGATGACATAATTTAAAGGAACCTTCATTCTGCAAGAAGACGTCGATTGAAGAGGATGCTCCACGCCGGATGTCTTGAAGATGGAGCCGCTCTGCGCCGGATGGATGAGGATAGAAGATGCCGTCTGGATGATGGATGGATGTCCGGTCTTCAAAACTGTAAGTGGATCTTTGGGGGTTAGTGTTAGGTTTTTTTAAGGGTTTATTGGGTGGGTTTTATTTTTAGATTAGGGTTTGGGCACTTGAAAAAGATCTAAATGCCCTTTTAAGGGCCAGGCCCATCCAAATGCCCTTTTCAGGGCAATGGGGAGCTTAGGTTTTTTAGTTAGGATTTTATTTGGGGGGTTGGATGTGTGGGTGGTGGGTTTTACTGTTGGAGGTGTGTTTGTATTTTTTTTACAGGTAAAAGAGCTGATTTCTTTGGGGCAATGCCCTGCAAAAGCCCCTTTTAAGAGCTATTGGTAGTTTAGTTTAGGCTAGGGTTTTTTTTTTTATTTTGGGGGGGGGACTTTTTATTTTGATAGGGCTATTAGATTAGGTGTAATTAGTTTAAAGATCTGTTAATTTTTTATTTTTTTATTTTGTGTAATTTAGTGGGGGGGTTTTTGTAATTTAGTTAATTGTATTTAATTTAGGTAATTTATTTAATTGTAGTGTAAGGTTAGGTGTTAGTGTAAGACAGGTTAGGTTTTATTTTACAGGTAAATTTGTATTTATTTTAGCTAGGTAGTTAGTAAATAGTTAATAACTATTTAGTAACTATTCTACCTAGTTAAAATAAATACAAACTTGAATGTGAAATAAAAATAAACCCTAAGCTAGCTACAATTAGTTATATTGTAGTTAGCTTAAGGTTTATTTTACAGGTAAGTATTTAGTTTTAAATAGGAATTATTTAGTGATTAATAGTAGGTTTTATTTAGATTTATTTTAATTATATTTAAGTTATGGGGGGTTAGGGTTAGACTTCAGTTTAGGGGTTAATAAATTTAGCATAGTGGTGGCGACGTTTGGGGAGGCAGATTAGGGGTTAATAAATGTAGGTAGGTGGCGGTGATGTTAGGGGTGGCAGATTAGGGATTAATAATATTTAACTAGTGTTTGTGATGCGGGAGTGCGGTGGTTTAGGGGTTAATATGTTTATTATAATGGTGGCAATGTCCTGAGCTGCAGCTTAGGGGTTAATAAATATAATGTAGGTGTCGACGATGTTGGGGGCGGCAGATTAGGGGTTGATAAGTGTAAGATTAGTGTTGTTTAGACTCGGGGTTCATGTTAGGGTGTTTAGTTTCCCCTTAGGAATCAATGGGGCTGCGTTATGGAGCTTTACGCTGCTTTTTTGCAGGTGTAAGACTTTTTTTTCACCCGGCTCTCCCCATTGATGTCTATGGGGAAATCGTGCACGAGCACGTAAAAACCAGCTCACCGCAGCTTTCAGCAGCGCTGGTATTGGAGTGCAGTATGGAGCTCAATTTTGCTCTACGCACACTTTTTGCCTGCTAACACCGGGTTTTTATAAACCTGTAATACCAGCACTGTAGGGAAGTGAGCGGTGACAATAACTGGCACCACACCGCTCATAACACAAAACTCGTAATCTAGCCGTTTATTAGGTACTTTGCCTTGTAGGGGGGGTGGGGGATTAGGGGTTAATAACTTTATTAGCTACTTTGTGATGTGGGGGTTGGCAGATTAGGGGTTAATTAGGGATGGGTGAATGTGTAAATTTCCGAATTCGAATGTTAGAACAAATTTTATTAACGAAATTCGAATTACAAATCCGAATGTTTATATGAACTAATATTCTTAAAAATTCTATAATCGAATGCTATTTACAGTTTTCAAATGTCACTTTCAAATTTGAATGTTTTTAATTAGATCGAATGTCCACATTCGGAATTTCGAATTTAACATTCTATTTAACAAATACTATTCAGAAGTTCAATAGTTCATGTAGTAGGGAATCTAGTAAATTGATACATAATAGATACAAATTTATCAATTTGAATGTTTCTATTTCGATCGAATATTGCATAATTCGAATATTACATTTAAAGAAAGCATTAGAAATACTATTACAAACATATAAATTCAATTTTTTTAATACGAATATTGCATAATTCGACTATTACATTTAAATAAAGCATTATAAAAATACTATTACAAATATATAAATTTTAAGTTTTTTGAATTCGAATATTGCATAATTCGAATATTGCATTTAAAGAAAGCATTAGAAATACTATTACAAATATATAAATTCGAATTTTTTTTAAACTAATATTTTCTAATGTAATCGTAAAATTAGAAACCGAACATTTGAAAATTGAATGTTATGTAAACATTTGAAATTCAAACGAACGAATGTGTTAAAATTTGTTTCATTTTTCGAATGTTGCAAAACATTCGCCCATCCCTAGGGTTAATTCAGTTATTAGTTATTGCAGTGGGGGATGGTGTTTTAGGGGTCGATATTGCGCATGCTTTAGGTGTTTGTTAAGACTTCCAGGGAGTTATGGTACTTTCATACTCAGTGCAAGGCTTGCTGCGCCTGCCTATGTGTGGCGACTGGCGAGGTGAAAATGGAGTAACATTTCTCCATTCTCGCTGCATTAGTCCTTGGACTGAATAGTGATACTGACTCGCGACGCTGGTTCTATGTTAGTTTATGGGAGTAAAAACTGCGGGCAACGGGGGCGGAGCCAGCAACGCTCCAAGATGGCAGCATCAGAGTTGAGCTCCGTGTAGTGATTTAGCAGAAGTGGTGGTAATTGTCATGTAACTTAAATTTAAACATCTATATCCCCCAGAGCTAACTTGGGGAAGTTGTTTCCGTTGGGGGAGAGGTTGTAACTACACCGGAGAGGCTATATGGAATGAAGAAAAGGGACAGGGCTGTAACAGCGCTTATACCGACCTGCGCCATTTTTGCACTTTCATGCGGCTCTCGCAGTGTGGACTACAACAGTAAACTAGAGCTGCAAACAGCCCAGAGCTGTACTCCTAGCTGATCATATGTCAGCAGAAAGGCGAGGTCTGACCGAGGAAAGGATGATACACACCTTACCGAATTGGCCACCAGCGGTAGAAAAAGGATCAACTGAGGCCTCTGATCTCCGTGTGGCAATAACGGCTTGATGGCCAAGCGGCACACGCCGCGACAAGAGACCACTTCCCTGGACTGATCGGGCAGTGATTTCCAGAGCCGGCGACTAGTGGCTTGGATTCGAAGTGGAATGCCGACTGTGGAACCTAACAGGACCTGCCACCTTGGTCAGTAAGTGTGTAGTGTCATACCCACACCATGCATAAAAATATTTACTGGCACCCTCACTCTGCGCCGATGCCGTTGTGCAGTCAGACACTGCTACTCCGGCTTCTAAGGCCTCCCTCAGACAGGGGTTTGCTGCCCACATCTGACCGCGCCACATGTACTAGTAAAAAGTACTCTCCTGCCATTAATGTGGCTGCTGATATTGCTTACGCAGACGCTTTCCTCTTGGCTCAAGATAGAGACATACTCAGAATTTTACACTACTATACACATTAATAACCTACCGATGGAGACATTGACCCAACGAGAGCTAAACATTTGAGTCAGTTTTTCTACATCAGGGGTTAATGATTGCAGTCGGAACCAGTCCTGAAGAGCAGTTAATTGAAATGAATGATGCAATGCCTAATACTGCAGCTCTCCCTGTGCTCAAATCATTTCTGTTTACACTAAAGTCTGAGATGATCCGCAAAGAGATGCAGAAGAGTGCCCCTGTTGTCTAGCTCTCTATGACTATACTTTTACGCTATTCCAGAAGGCTCATCGGCAGTGACTTTGGGAACACAGGAAACTCATGGAGATGGTAGCATTTACAACACATTCATTAATGTGCTAGTACGGCATGATGTTTTTAGGGAGCTCTGTACAGTCTCATGCTATGACGAAAATGTATCTGATATTATGTGAGGCTTTCATGTATACTGACACTCAAACACTGGCTCCCATATACTGTCAGCACCGATGCCTTCACCACTCAACGTAACTTAGATAGGATATACGTTATTTCATTACAAGTTGAAACCACGAACTGTGCCTATTATTCCCAGCTAGAGCTTAAATTCATATAATTATTTTTGTAATGTAAGTCTGTTTTGTTATTAACTATAGTACTAATCGAAGCACAATTTATTTATATACTTTATATCATAGTTGTACTGACTAGGCTGAGGCATAGTACAGACCCACACACTTCTCTGTGTTACAAGCATGCAGGTACTACTTTATGCACATTTTGCTGATTATAGGGGTCAGTAGAATAGTTATTTTTAGTTAATTTTACGTAACTACTGCTCTTAGTTCAGCTATAAGACAAGGTCAATATAATAGTTGATCAGGGTGAGGATTACTAATTGATGGATACATATTTTTATTTATGTCTCTCTGGTATCAACCGGATATTGAATATACTTGTGTATCCCTGTTTACCATGTTTTTGCTCAGTAACAGCTGTATTTAAACTTGGATACGGTTTTTGAACAAGGGAGCTCTAATTGTACCAATTGCTTTCCCTCTATCACTACATCCTATATTCTTTAGATGCAGTGTGTGCTAGGTGCAATGTGCGCTAGGTACAGTGTGTGCTAGGAACAGTGTGTGCTAGGAACAGTGTGTGCTAGGAACAGTGTGTGCTAGGTACAGTGTGTGCTAGGTACAGTGTGTGCTAGGTACAGTGTGTGCTAGGTGCAGTGAGTGCTAGGTACAGTGAGTGCTAGGTACAGTGAGTGCTAGGTACAGTGAGTGCTAGGTACAGTGAGTGCTAGGTACAGTGAGTGCTAGGTACAGTGTGTGCTAGGTTCAATGTGTGCTAGGTACTGCATGTGCCAGGCAAGGGGGGTGCCGGGTACGGCGTGTGCTAGGTACGGCGTGAACTAGGTGCCGTGTGTGCTAGGTGCCGTGTGTGCTAGGTACAATGTGTGCTAGGTACAATGTGTGCTAGGTACAGTGTGTGCTAGGTACAGTGTGTGCTAGGTACCGCATGTGCCAGGCAAGGGGGGTGCCGGGTACGGCGTGTGCTAGGTACGGCGTGTGCTAGGTACCGTGTGTGCTAGGTGCCATGTGTGCTAGGTGCCGTGTGTGCTAGGTGCCGTGTGTGCTAGGTACAATGTGTGCTAGGTACAATGTGTGCTAGGTACGGTGTGTGCTAGGTACAGTGTGTGCTAGGTGCCGCGTGTGCTAGGTGCCGCGTGTGCTAGGTGCCACGTGTGCTAGGTGCCGCGTGTGCTAGGTGCCGCGTGTGCTAGGTGCCGTGTGTGCTAGGTACCGTGTGTGCTAGGTACAGTGTGTGCTAGGTACAATGTGGGCTAGGTGCCGCCGGTACTACTTTATGCACATTTTGCTGATTATAGGGGTCAGTAGAATAGTTATTTTTAGTTAAAGGGACAGTAAAGTCAAAACTAAACTTCCATGATTCAGATAGGGCATGCAATTTTAAACAACTTTCCAATTTACTTTTATCATCAAATTTGTTTTGTTCCCTTGGTGGTATTTTTGAAAAGCTAAACCTAGCTAGGCTCAAACTGATTTCGAAACAGTTGAAAACCGCCTCCAAGCTCAGAGCATTTTGAAATTTTTCACAGTTAGAATGTGCTAGTTCACATGTGTCATATAGATAACATTGTGCTCACTCCCGTGAAGTTATTTAGGAGTCTTCACTGATTGACTATACTGCATGTCTGTCAAAGGCACTTAGATAAGGAGGCTGTCTGCAAAAGACTTAGATACAAGGTAATCACAGAGGTAAAAAGTATATTAATATAACTGTATTGGTTATGCAAAAACGGGGAATGGGTAATAAAGGGATTATCTATCTTTTTAAATAAGAAAAAATTTGGTGTAGACTGTCCCTTTAATTTTACGTAACTACTGCTCTTAGTTCAGCTATAAGACAAGGTCAATATAATAGTTGATCAGGGTGAGGATTACTAATTGATGGATACATATTTTTATTTATGTCTCTCTGGTATCAACCGGATATTGAACATACTTGTGTATCCCTGTTTACCATGTTTTTGCTCAGTAACAGCTGTATTTAAACTTGGATACGGTTTTTGAACAAGGGAGCTCTAATTGTACCAATTGCTTTCCCTCTATCACTACATCCTATATTCTTTAGATGCAGTGTGTGCTAGGTGCAATGTGCGCTAGGTACAGTGTGTGCTAGGAACAGTGTGTGCTAGGAACAGTGTGTGCTAGGAACAGTGTGTGCTAGGAACAGTGTGTGCTAGGTACAGTGTGTGCTAGGTACAGTGTGTGTTAGGTACAGTGTGTGCTAGGTACAGTGTGTGCTAGGTGCAGTGAGTGCTAGGTACAGTGAGTGCTAGGTACAGTGAGTGCTAGGTACAGTGAGTGCTAGGTACAGTGTGTGCTAGGTTCAATGTGTGCTAGGTACTGCATGTGCCAGGCAAGGGGGGTGCCGGGTACGGCGTGTGCTAGGTACGGCGTGAACTAGGTGCCGTGTGTGCTAGGTGCCGTGTGTGCTAGGTACAATGTGTGCTAGGTACAATGTGTGCTAGGTACAATGTGTGCTAGGTACAGTGTGTGCTAGGTACAGTGTGTGCTAGGTACAGTGTGTGCTAGGTACCGCATGTGCCAGGCAAGGGGGGTGCCGGGTACGGCGTGTGCTAGGTACGGCGTGTGCTAGGTACCGTGTGTGCTAGGTGCCATGTGTGCTAGGTGCCGTGTGTGCTAGGTGCCGTGTGTGCTAGGTACAATGTGTGCTAGGTACAATGTGTGCTAGGTACGGTGTGTGCTAGGTACGGTGTGTGCTAGGTACAGTGTGTGCTAGGTACAGTGTGTGCTAGGTGCCGCGTGTGCTAGGTGCCGCGTGTGCTAGGTGCCACGTGTGCTAGGTGCCGCGTGTGCTAGGTGCCGCGTGTGCTAGGTGCCGCGTGTGCTAGGTGCCGCGTGTGCTAGGTACCGTGTGTGCTAGGTACAGTGTGTGCTAGGTACAATGTGGGCTAGGTGCCGCCTGTGCTAGGTGCCGTGTGTGCTAGGTACCGTTTGTGCTAAGTACAATGTGTGCTGGGTACAGCGGGTGCTAGGTACAGTGTGTGCTAGGTGCCGTGTGTGCTAGGTGCCGTGTGTGCTAGGTACAATGTGTGCTAGGTACAGTGTGTGCTAGGTACAGTGTGTGCTAGGTACAGTGTGTGCTAGGTACAGTGTGTGCTAGGTACAGTGTGTGTTAGGTTCATTGTGTGCTAGGTACCGCGTGTGCCAGGCAAGGGGGGTGCCAGGTACAGCATGTGCTAGGTACGGCGTGTGCTAGGTACCGTGTGTGCTAGGTACCGTGTGTGCTAGGTACCGTGTGTGCTAGGTACCGTGTGTGCTAGGTACCGTGTGTGCTAGGTACAGTGTGTGCTAGGTACAGTGTGTGCTAGGTACAGTGTGTGCTAGGTACAATGTGTGCTAGGTATAGTTTGAGCGAAGTATAGTGGGTGCTAGGTACAGTGTGTGCTAGGTGCAGAGCGCGTTAGATTCAATGAGTGCTGGCTACAGTGAGTGCTTGGTTCATTGTGTGCTGGGTACTGCGTGTGCTAGGCAAGGTGGGTGCCGTGTGCTGCATGTGCTGAGCATAGTGTGAGCTAGGTACAGTAGGTTCCAGGTACTATGCGTGCTGGGTACAATGTGTGCTAAGTATGAAGTGTGCCAGACACAGGGTATGCTGGGTGCAATTTGGGTTAAGTACAGTGTGTGCTAGGTATATTGCGTGCTGGGAACTGTGTGCGCTGTGTATGGTTTATGCTAAATACAATGAGTGAAGTACAGCGAATGTGTGCTGGGTACGGCATGTGCTAGGTGTAATGAGGGCCAGGTGTAGTGGGTGTTAGGCACAATAAGTGCTGGGTAAAGTATGTACTAGACACAATGTGCATATTACTTGTCTCTGGAATTAAATCTAATCTATAAGTATCACCCCTCCCCCTTATTTCTAGAGCCCACACTAGGGTTCCACCTTGGTGAATTATTTTCACCACATATTCCTGCAATTTACTTATGATATATCAATGTTTGAACAGCTATTGCAATCGGACCTGTGTGTCCGACCCTTTTGTTTGTGTGTGTTTGAACAGGGGTCCTGTGTGTCCCCAAGTGTTACCTTTCCCTGCAATTTTTCCATGATATATCAATGTTTGAACAGCTATTGCAACCGGACCTGCGTGTCCGATCCTTTTGTTTGTG
Organism: Bombina bombina; assembly: GCF_027579735.1. Taxonomy (NCBI): domain Eukaryota; kingdom Metazoa; phylum Chordata; class Amphibia; order Anura; family Bombinatoridae; genus Bombina; species Bombina bombina. The sequence goes on from NC_069503.1 coordinate 438,705,986, forward strand.
TATGTTAGATCAGGGGTCCTGCGAGTCCCCAAATGTTACCTCTCATTCTAAAACCGAATAAAAATTCATTTAATAATAAAAAAAAAAAAAAAAAAAAAAAAAAAAAAAAAACTGCGGGCAACATGTGAAATATATGCGCGTAACTTGTATGCGGCACCGTATATGTGATCACTAGCTCCGACTAAAAATTGTTGACGTCGGATTTTGCGTCATGCGCCGCATATGTAATCCTGCCCCTGGAGTGCAAACTTTACAACGCTGAGGAGAATTGGATGGCGGGTTACATAATTTTCACTGACAAAAAAACAAACTTTTTTAACTAAAAAACCAAAGCAGCTCTAATAAAAATTTTAACGGCACAAACACAGCACTAACCAACCAGCCCAGTTTCATGTGTTTTGGCTGTTGTAGGGGGGCTTGGTGACCTTTAGTGACCTTTATTAAATTGATAATAAATCAAAAACTAAATGAGATAGAACAGAAATTTAAACAGCACAAACACAGCACAAACCAACCAGCCGGTTTCATGTCTTTTGGCTGTTGTAGGGGGCCTGGGTGACCTTTATTTAATAAATGTAATAACTCAAAAAACAATTGCTATTATCTTAAAAATAAAAGTAGCACAAATTTGGGCGGGGTTTGATCAAATATAATGCTCAATATTTTCAAAACCAAACCAGCATAAACATTAATTTTTTAGCACAAATCAGTAAAGACTCTGCACAAACAAATGGTATGGTGCAAAGTAGGCGGAGTTTAATTGTATATAATGCTCAGTATTTTAGAAAGGAAACTGGCACAAATGTTCGTTTTTGCTGCACAAATCAGCACAAATGCAGCACATACAAATGGTATATATATTTATTTTTAAATGAAATAATGTGGGGTGCAAAGTGGGTGGAGTTTGATCACATATAATGGTCAATATTTCCAAAACCAAGCTGGCACAAACATACTTTTTTGCAACACAAATCAGCACAAAGGCAGCACAAACAAAAAGTATATTTGTTTTTAAAATGTGTTGTGCAAAGTGGGTGCAGTTTGATCATATATAATGCTCAATATTTCAAAAACAGCACTGGCACAAATTTGTTTTTAAAATTGTATAACGCGGGGTGCAAAGTGGATGGAGTTTGATCAAATATAATTATCAATATTTCCAAAACTTAACCAGCACAAACATTGGTTTTTTTAGCACAAATCAACAGAATCTCAGCACAAACTAATGTTGTGTTTGTTTTTAAAATGTAATAATGTGGAGTGCAAAGTGGGTGGAGTTTGATCATAAATAATGCTTAATATGTGCAAAACGAAACTGGCACTAATGTTAATTTTTTAGCACAAATCAGCAGAAACACAGCTCAAATGAATGGTATATTTTTATTCACATTTTAAAAACATGGAGTGCCAACTTTACACAGCTGAGGCGAGTTGGATGGTGGGTTACATCATTTTCACTGACAAAAAACAAACTGTTATAACTAAAAAACCGAAGCAGCACAAATAAAAATGTTAACGGCACAAACCGGCACAAACGTAGCACTAATCAACTAGCCTGTTTCATGTGTTTTGGCTGTTGTAGGGGGGCTGAGTGACCTTTGGTGACCATTATTAAATCATTAATAAATCAAAAACAAAATGAGATTGAACATAGATTCAAACAGCACAAACCAGCACAAACACAGCTCTAACCAACCAACCCATTTCATGTGTTTTGGCTGCTTTAGGGTGGCTGGGTGACCTTTGGTGACCTTTATTAAATCACTAAAGTCAAAAACGAAACAAGATAGAATGGATATTTAAATAGCACAAACCAGCACAAACATAACACTAACCAACCAGCCAGGTTGCATGTATTTTGGCTGTTGTAGGGGGGCTGGGTGACCTTTGGTGACCTTTATTTAATCTGTAATAACTCAAAAAACAATTGCTATTATCTTAAAAATAAAAGCAGCACAAAACAGCACAAACGTAGCGTTAACGAAACACAATATATTTTTTATTTGTGCTGATTGTAGGGGGGCCAGCTTCACACAGCCCACTTAAGCTTGAGTAAAATAAATATATCTCACATTATTGTGTAGTGCATATACACTCTATTCAAAAGGAGATGATAATAAATTTATTACTCAGCTGAGTTTGTTGGTACTTATAACAAAAAAAAGTAATAGCAGTTTGATTACACTATAGTAACTGTTAAACTAGTTACGGCTATAGCAGCATCGATTATAGTGCCTACGGCAAGGATATTGTAATCCAAACACACTGCTAAGCTTAAGACTTGTGGCATATGCAGCAAAACTATAATATGTAACGTTATGTAGGAAACTATATCTGACGATTTATATCATTAGCGGTTTAGCTTATTGCCGATCTGCATCATTATTTTAGAGGTCAAATCTGAGAACTGATTTAAAACCACTAAAGGAGCTACAAAGTACTCCCACCCACCCTTGACATGTTTCGCCTAAATGGCTTATTTAAAAGGATGAGGCGCGTCGTCCTCCACAGGATTTATTGTAGCCAAAATGCGTGTGGTCCGTTGTTATGGCGTTATAAGTTTTTTCAATCCGTTTTGTTTCTCGGGCATCCTTGGATTATGTAACAATTCTATTGTTGGTATTGGACTTTTGTATCTAATAGAATTGATGATGGTGATTATTGAAGGAAAATATTGAAGTGTTGACAAATAAATAAACAGATAGACAGAATAATATTAAAGGATTCCAAAACTTTCTTTTTTGTCTACACCGTGACCACAAATGTAAATTACCAAACATGCATATATTAGAAATTACCTACTTTTATATTCCACCGATGTTTCTCTGCCATATAAAATTATTTTTTTATTTTCTCAAATGACGTTGTTCAAGACAACCTTCTAAAATGGGCCGTGCACTGTCTAAATCAATTTCCAATCCGATCTCAATGTTTTGCATATAATTAAGTGACTATTTCGTCACCATGCGCATGCGTATTGCGATCCATCCATTTGCGCATGCGCAAATCCCCCTCCGTGATACCACAATTACAGTGGGTGCATATAATTAAGTGACTGTTTCGTCACCATGCGCATGCGTATTGCGATCTATAGATTTGCGCATGCGCATATCCCCTCCATGATACCACAATTACAGCGGGTCTGCTGGTGAGTGACGTCGATTTAGCATATCGCGCATGCGCATAGCGGCTATACTCCGCCATTATGATAACCTGGGTTATCGGTCAGGGTTGGAGAATTGAAATGTATAGCCAGCGATGGGTTTGGAAACTCTTTGATTTTCGGAATGGGATTTAACCTAAATGGTAGTTCTTTGAAAATACAAGTAAATTACAAAGTAAATTATAATATAATGATATTGCGATTGCAGGAATTTTTTTGGGGGGGTTTAGTGTCCCTTTAATGTGAAATGGACTATAGTACTATATATTATATAGAGAGTTATAGTAGATGATACTATATTGTCATTATAATAAACACATTTAGTTTACTGGTATTTTGTATCACCTTAATAGTACTGTTTGGACTTATTATGTGAAGAATTGATATTGTATATTATATAGAAAATTATAATAGATGATAATAAACATATTCAGGTAAGTAGTATTTTGCATCACCTTAAATGACTAGTAAACACAGTAGATTTGCATAATCAACAAATGCAAGATAACAAGACAATACAATAGCATTTACTCTGAATTTCAAAATAGAAGTAGATTTTTTTCTATCAAATTTCAAAGTTATGTATATTTCCACTCCCCCTGTATCATGTGACAGTCATCAGCCAATCACAAATGTATATACGTATAGTCTGTGAATTCTTGCACATGCTCAGTAAGAGCTGATGACTCAAAAAGTGTAAATATAAAAGACTGTGGACATTTTTTTTTAATGGAAGTAAATTGGAAAGTTGTTTAAAATTACATACTGTATCTGTATCATGAAAATGTAATTTGACCTGAGTGTCCCTTTTATAATGTTTAAATGTATTATTGGTGGAATTAATATATATCATTAATATATTAATGGTTCATTTAATAAATTAACAGTGCAAGCGTCAGTGATTAATATTAGTAAAATAAAATTGTGTTTGGTGACAATATGTTGTGATCCTTGTTGTGTATCTCAAAGCTTTGAGTGAATTGTGTTAGACATAAGAGGTTTGATGAAACTCATAAGTGTGTATTTAGATGACCATCTCGTATATCATGGGAATGAAGCAAATTTGATAATAGAAGTAAATTGGAAACTATTTTAAATGGTATGCTCCGGGTTTCATATCCCTTTAAATTCTTCAGCAAAATTAAGCATTAGCTCTTTGCTCTAAAGTGCAATATGCAATATAAATAATCTACCTTTAACTTGTAGCTAAATTGACCTATTATTAAATCAATATATACTAAAAACAAAACTGCCAGATCAAGATAAATCCCTGAAGATAAAGAGCACAATTTTCTTCAGAATCTAAATGTGTGTTCTAATGGTTATTGCTTTAATTTTCAATATGATGTATAAATCATTCATGGTTACAGTGCATGAATGCACTTGTTTAAATGTACTAGCGGAGGGAATTATCTTAATTATATAAGGCTATATATTGTGTTACAGACATGTTTTACTGCAGAGCATGATGTTTTCTGTGTTTCCGCCCAGAACTATATAACTCAAGACTAGCAGTTATTTCTGGTATGCTTCGAAGATTTCTTAGGCAATATTTGCAGAGGCCAGAGTGATAATTAGTTCAGATCTATGCCAACAGTATTGTGGCAAAAAAAATGCTCTTATGTGTTTTAAATGATATCCTTGTAGTGTGTCATATTAAGTAGTGCCCTATTGGCCTTTACATTCAGAAAAGGGGGTATGGGTTAAGGGACATTGGACTTAAAATGGACTGTAAACTCCTTTAGATTTGTGTATGAAATGTTTAGTTATGTGTACTGAAACAACTTTGCAATATAAAGTGAAGCACAAAACAGAGGGGCGCCTCACGTGTAGATCAACCAACAAAAGATGCACAATGTGTAATAGCCAAAGCCAAAAGGGGTACTTACATTTGGCAATAGAACACAAATGTGCTTGTTGTCACAGGCTAATATCTCTGGGTGTATCAGCTCACCCTCTCTCCTCGTCTGGTAGTACCAACTGGATTTCAGACGGATACAGGGCTAACACCCGTGTGACGCTCCAATAGGAAGACAAAAAGGTGCTAGCACTAGGCTTGAGTATAAAAAATGGTTTATCTAAAAACAACACATTTAAAAACAAAAGCAGTGAGTGGAATAGGGGTGTCCAAGTGTTACCCCCTCTCTGCAACGCATTTCTTGGCTATAACTGCCGTTTTATCAGGCATATAGCACCTTACACCATTCAGTATTATTTGAATCATTTGTTAATCAATGAGCAAACACACTGCCCATTGTGGGCGTACTGAATACACACATGTTGATAATAAAACAATCATGATTGTCATCCTAAAGCGTCAAAACATATCATAACATCCTTATTCCTAATACATATTAAATGCCGCATCTGTAAAATTCCTCTCTTTATATATATATATATATATATATATATATATATATATACACCCTCTTTCTCAGATCTTATTACCTTTACAAGTGTAAAAATCCCAAGTGTCTTAGAATGTACTTGAGTGTGTTTCTTAACTGTCATTATAAGCCAAGTGTCTCCTAATCTGTTTGATTTTAGGCTGCTCCATTTGACGATCCTCATACTTCTGCATATGTCAACGAGTCATGTGATTGGGATGTAGCCAATCCTATTTCTTCAAACATCAGAGTGTCACGTGACTAAGATTTCCCCTATCGTATAGCCAGTGAAATTACAGATTTTCCACTGTCTAGTATATATACACACACAATCTGGCTAAAAAAAACTTTGCAATATATTTTCATTATTTATTTTTCCTCCTTTTCATGTAATTTAATTCTGAAAATTTAGCAATTTCTAATTTGCTAAACTTTAAATGTACCCCATTGACTTCACAAGACTAACCCTGTTACACATATGTATCTAATTGGGTTTATTAGATAATAAGAGGCCCATTTATCAAGCTCTGTATGGAACTTGTGGGCCTGTGTTTCTGGCGAGTCTTCAGACTCGCCAGAAACACAAGTTATGGAGCAGCGGTCTAAAGACCGCTGCTCCATAACCATGTCCGCCTGCTCTGATGAGGCGTACAGAAATTGCCACAATACAACCCGATCGAGTACGATCGGGTTGATTGACACCTCCCTGCTGGCGGCCGATTGGCCGCAAGTCTTCAGGGGGCAACGTTGCACCAGCAGCTCTTGTGAGCTGCTAGTGCAATGCTGAATATGGAGAGCATATTGCTCTCCGTATTCAGCGATGTCTGTCGGATCTGATCCGCACTGTCAGACCAGGTCCGACAGACATATGATAATTTGGTCTCTAAGTGTAAACTTTATGATAACTTTACGACAGTGGCTAGCCTTGTTGTCTATGGACTAAAGCCCATATTGGCCCTTACAAATAAGGCAAATGGTGGGTGGAGTTAAGCTATTGAAAAATAATTGCATTAAAAATGATGCTACTTTGTTTTAAAAACATTAAACACTTCAAGATGGTAATATGAAATTATAAATTGTATATGTTTAAAAACCTCTGCAATATACTTTCATTATTTATTATGTCCCCTTTTCCTGTAATTCAATTCTGAAATTGTGAGCTTTTCAGTTCCTGCTAGAAATTGAAGTGCAGAACACTGTTATATTCCAAACAGCTATTGGCTGCGCACTCTAGTGACCTATTTATAACTGTCCCTAATTGGCCACAGCAGAGAAGGTAACTTAAGTTACAACATGGAAGCTCCCATTGTGTTATAGACACTAAAACTTTAGTTATTTTGTCAATATTTAAACAGCTAATGAAACTTTAAAAAATACATCTACATGGTATTCTTAGACTGATCTTTTATTTGAATGTATCCTTCTACCTAGCACTTATTTATTGTTTAATGTCCATTTAAGACTTGGCTGATATGTTATTCTATAACAGCACACCAGTAATGTATTGTAATTACTGTCCCTCTAAAAGCTTCAGCCATGCATATAAAAAGAACATAATTTACATGTCACATCTTTTCCCTGACTGTGTATTGACATTGCTGAAAAGACACCAGTAGACATGCTAATAAACACAATTTGCTTTAGTATATTGACAGCTTTTGTTGATTAAAAACAGTGTTCTGGGGGGTGCGGAGCTAGCCCAGGAACCGAGCGGTTGCATCTTACTATAGCTCCGTGCTAAATCATATTTTAACCTAATACTTTGGCCGGTTAGTTCAATATATATAAGCTAAGCTGTTGTTGACTAGGGTTGCTGTCAACGAGACCTGACCCCAGCTGATCTGCCTGGAGAGATAAAATGCTGCAACCTCACAGGAAAATTCAGAGTAGAGAGATATTGCGGCAGCCATCTTCCAACCCACGTGTAGTTCCACCTGCATGATAGGGAATGTATAGAATGCCACATGAGCAATGCAGATGTTCCGACTGTGGCTAGAGTGGTAACATAGACCATATATGGTAGAACAGACTGGCCTCCTTACATTTGACACTGCACCTCAATTGTAATATAACTAAGGAAATGACCCTTCTGTAAACCCTATGGCGCATTAATCACTGACAGAGCTAGAATACCCAGCAGCTTATCCCTCATTCTTATACAGCCCTTTATGACAATTGGAGCCAATATACCTCTTGAGCACTACTTGTACAGTCCAATGTTTTTGCTGGAATGGAGTGCATCATCCGCCTCCTGCAGGATCTATCAGCACGTTTAGACTGGCACTACGAAAACTATGTGGATGCTCTGTGGACTGAACGTAACCTCTTATCAGACACCTCAGTCACTGAGGCCCCACGGCGGTCATGGAGGTTAGAGCCTGGAATAGGAGATGCTCACACAGATATGGGAGGGATCGATGCAAGGTCTCATCAGTTGATCAGCGTTATGGAAGCACCTTTTGACACGGGGACTACTCATCTCCTCAATAAAAACTACAAACTTTCCCTACCTAGGCCCTTACCTTCACTGACAACAGCTGAGTTACCGAACCTGACAGCGGGAATCCAGAAATGGTGCCCTCCGAGTGAGAAGCGACAATTACTCAAGAAAGCTTCACGCTCCTAGTTGAGGAGAGCTAAGACCTCGATATTCCAAAAGGGGAAAGAGAGACTACACAAGACAGTCAAGGTAACAGCTTAACAACTCTTCTATAGGCGGCAGAGAACTTACACGGACAATCATGGGACGATAGACTTTGTCGGCTCACAGGACTTCAATGGCGGGGCACCCGTGATAAGAGCCCAGCAAGTGCAGAGACGTTTAGGCGTGGGCTAGGCCTCAAGAAATATAACACTTCTTTATTACTGTTAAACTTATCAGTTCTCTAAGTTAAATATGTTGAATATGGTCTCTGTTTCTATCATTATAGTTTTACTGTCACCTATCCTACCATATATATATATATATATATATATATATATATATATATATATATATATATATATATATATATATATATATATATATATATATATATATTCCATTTAGTCCATAAGGCATAGATTTTATTTAACAGTGCACAAATGTTTTAGTGCTGTACTATGGAGAATTGAAACGGAAAAAAGGCTACATTACCATAAAATTATTCTAGACATTTATACAGATTATAGCACACTCTCTTGTATCGCAACCTTGAAATACTTTGCCATTGCTGTTTTACCCTTACTAAACTCTATTTACAGAGGTAGTCTCCACTCCATGAACATTTAGCTGAGCTTCCCTCACCTTAACCTACTACAGGGCCTCACTAATATCCTCTACTACAGCCTATTTATGCCTCCAGTCCGCCTCCTATATGGGCCTGCGGACACTCTCACAATAATCCTACATACCTTTCTGGTTCTGTCCCGAACCCCCACTTCAGGTTCAGAAGTAAAGTTCAGCGCCTTATTTAGGTATACAAGTTCTCTTTTTTATAACTCAGGTTCCTCCCTATATATATTTAAACACTAGCAGCCTGTCACCATGTAGCCTATATAAAGGTAAGGATCCTTGCCCTGGTCAAATGTTATCTATGCTGGCTGAGGACTACATTAACCCATTAACAAAGCTCAGTTTACTTCTCAAATGATGTATTGGGAACCCCCCTATAGTCTTAGCTTTTTTCTCCTTATGTTTGTGATCCTACTCTAGGACTAATCCGGGGCTTTCTATATCAACACTATATATATGCACTGGCAGGCTCCCCTTTAGTGTTTTTAAATAAGGGGATTGTACTACATATTTGTTTTCCCTGTTATCCTACCCTTCACCTGCTAATTTATATTATGCTATTTTCTGTATGCCATATTATTTCCACCCCTATATACCATAATCGTGAGGACATTAGTATATTATAGGGTGTCTATCTCTGGATATTTATTACCATACTATCACAAGGGTTAAGCATTGTACTGATAAGAAGAAAAAATGGGGTTTATTTAGCAGCGCTAAAAAAAGCTAGGAAATGATGATACCAATCTAATTTATGTTTAATACAATCTATTTTATTTAAAAATTCTTATAACACATAAAAACAACAGCAAATGCTTTTCCTAATTAATAAAGGGACGTCTCCCTTATACAACACTTATAAAAACAGACTAGAACCATATAATCCTAGAATTTCAGGTATAAAGGAATTAATTCTATAGATAACATATGGCAAGCAACAAATTTCTAAGATAAATGGTGAATTAAATATTTAAAAGGCACAAATGTATCAATCCTAATAGCTTTACAGTTCTTCAGTAACAAATTCAGTTATAAAGTTAGACAGTTACTTTCCTTGGACATATAATTGGCTCAGGTGTGCTGGATAGTTAAAAAGGCAAAAAACAGCCAATATTCTGATTTAGGTGCCAAAGCAATCGTGGTTAATGGAAATGGTTAATTTAACAGATGAATACCTTGATGTCTTTAAAGTTCAGTTTGCGTGTTTTAAAAAACGTAGTGCAAATTAGTGTAGAGGTACCTTAATCTGTCCTGGTTGCAACCGCTGATTATCTTCACTGTGAGGGATTCACAGACTGTTTGTTCCTGGTGCTTCTGATAAGTCACCTGACCTTCTCTTTGATTCAGAGGTCAGGGGTGATGATCCGTTCTGGTGATGTAGTTATCCTTTTTTTTGTTTTCCTTTCTTCTTATAGCCCAAATATTGTTTTCATCTGGGTTCCCTCAGACTTCTTAAGGTTTGAAGAAATCTTTGGTCAGTGTTTAGCAGTAACACCGTATTCCCTGAAGTTACCAAAGGTAGATTTTAACTTGCAGGGTCAGGAGAAAAGTTTAAAGTTGCAGGGTCACACAGCTTTGTGACAGTAGTAAATGAAGTTTAGTAGAGTGTAGCAGGTCCCATTCAACGCGTTTCACCCTTCTGGGCTTTAAAGCCCAGAAGGGTGAAACGCGTTGAATGGGACCTGCTACACTCTACTAAACTTCATTTACTACTGTCACAAAGCTGTGTGACCCTGCAACTTTAAACTTTTCTCCTGACCCTGCAAGTTAAAATCTACCTTTGGTAACTTCAGGGAATACGGTGTTACTGCTAAACACTGACCAAAGATTTCTTCAAACCTTAAGAAGTCTGAGGGAACCCAGATGAAAACAATATTTGGGCTATAAGAAGAAAGGAAAACAAAAAAAAGGATAACTACATCACCAGAACGGATCATCACCCCTGACCTCTGAATCAAAGAGAAGGTCAGGTGACTTATCAGAAGCACCAGGAACAAACAGTCTGTGAATCCCTCACAGTGAAGATAATCAGCGGTTGCAACCAGGACAGATTAAGGTACCTCTACACTAATTTGCACTACGTTTTTTAAAACACGCAAACTGAACTTTAAAGACATCAAGGTATTCATCTGTTAAATTAACCATTTCCATTAACCACGATTGCTTTGGCACCTAAATCAGAATATTGGCTGTTTTTTGCCTTTTTAACTATCCAGCACACCTGAGCCAATTATATGTCCAAGGAAAGTAACTGTGTAACTTTATAACTGAATTTGTTACTGAAGAACTGTAAAGCTATTAGGATTGATACATTTGTGCCTTTTAAATATTTAATTCACCATTTATCTTAGAAATTTGTTGCTTGCCATATGTTATCTATAGAATTAATTCCTTTATACCTGAAATTCTAGGATTATATGGTTCTAGTCTGTTTTTATAAGTGTTGTATAAGGGAGACGTCCCTTTATTAATTAGGAAAAGCATTTGCTGTTGTTTTTATGTGTTATAAGAATTTTTAAATAAAATAGATTGTATTAAACATAAATTAGATTGGTATCATCATTTCCTAGCTTTTTTTAGCGCTGCTAAATAAACCCCATTTTTTCTTCTTATCCACCATTTAGTTCTCTTTGAGGGAAGAACTTTTTTAGCAGCAGGAATCCACCTTTAGGCGCTCCTATCACACTACACATAAATACTTAAGCATTGTACTGATCATAACATATATACTATTTACTTGTTTACCAGTCTAACATCTTAACTGGCTCAGTTTCCCCCCCTTCCCCCTTATCTCATTTAGAGCGGCTCTTGCCCACTGAATTTCCCTCCCCCAAAAATCCTTAAAGCTAACCCCCTCCCTCCTTTGCCTTAATTTTTATTTTTATAAGATAAACTATTTTATGTTTTCCACCGCAATGCGGGGACCATTCTTATTCTTACTCTCCATATAATATAAAATTGAGGCTCTATTACTCCCTATATAAAATCCTTCCGGATATGCTAGTTCAATTTATACTAGACTATTACTCCCCCCTATTAGTTCTTTTTTGTAGTTTGGTATATCCTTTTACAGACAGGTGGAATAGTAGACTACGCCATACACTCTACAGGCACAATATTCACACTGTTTCAAAGTTTTCCAGAATGTTTGCCTACAATTATTATAGATTTTCCTTATCGCTATGTCTAAACGTTAAGAATGTATGTCTTATATAACCTCAATAAAAAAAAATATTTAACAAACAAAACAAAACAAAAAACAGTGTTCTGTCACATACAGTAAAAATTACAGTTGACTCTCAGTACTTCTGCAAAGTAATTGCATGCAACTCAATTCATGTTTTTTGTTCCCAGTGCTACGAAATTTGGCGGCCCTATATAAATAAATTATAATAATAATAAATGATACTAATAAAGTCAACAGGTTGTTTGTGGCGCACTTTCAGCAGGAAGCTAATGCTTTATGTAAAGATGTATGCTTTATGTAATGGTTCTATAATCATTTTAGAAATCAATATCATTTTGGCATTCTCCAGTATTAGTTACCACTCACTAGGGCTGTGTGATATGGGAAAAAACAAATATCACAATTTTTTTATGAAATATTGAGATTTTATTATAATATTTTTAAACATACATTTTGCATTAAAAGTAGCATTTAACTGTTCAAAACAGTGGCTGTTCCCTTTGCCACCTGTTATGTCTGTGCACAACTTAGGATTGTGTTACGTTATGTGACACAGATGTGATGCTTCTTGGTCCGACCGCCTGGAGAAGTGATCAGTGCGGTTGCTGGGCTTGACTGGAGCAGTTCTGTGACTGACATGACATGTTAAAGAAGCCATTTCAGACTTTTTTTGTTGTTGTTTGTTTTGATAAAAAATGGCAGCCTCATGTGATTTAGATTTTGCGTAGCCTCCTATTGCGATTAATTGCATCATGTGATTAATTGCACAGCCCTAGATACCCTACCACCATACTCTAAAATACAGAGACGGTTCAGTATGGCATTCTCTTTTTATTTGGGGTTCAATCATATTGCTCTCTATACACAGAATGACTTCTACTATACATATCTCACTGTTCTGCTCTAATCTTCAGATAAAAAACTCACTTTAAATTTGATGCCGTTTACACATATCTGATTGTATTTTGGTACAATATATATACCTATATATACAATATATATATATATATATATATATATATATATATATATATATATATATATATATATATATATATATGTGTGTGTGTGTATATATAAATATATATATATACATACATACATATATACAGATATAAACAGATATATCTATAAATATATAAATATATTTATATATGTATACATATGTTTTTATATCTGTATATATGTCTGTAAATACATAGATAAACATATAACTACATCTGTACACACATATGTACATGTATGTAGATAGATAGTAGATAGATAGATAGATAGATAGATAGTTAGATAGCTAGAGATATAAATATGTATACATATATATATATATATAATTATATATGTGTATATATATATATATACTGTATATATAAATATATATATATATGTTAAAGCCTTTTGCCAGCCATTTTTTTCTAACACCTGAGACCTCATATCTTTGAGCCCTTATAACTTTTTATTGCAATTTTTTAAATAATTCTTATTAATATTATTAAGAGTTTAACTGTAGTTTTAAATGTATTGTTGATGTTATTTGTGACACTTTTTATTCGAGCCTAACAGTTAACCAGAGTTCTGAAGTCGTGCTATCCTGATGCGCGTTAAATTCAATTGCTCTCAACCTGTAATGCACGTGCTACTTGCGAGGCGTGCAAAAAGCTGTTATAAACCCAATAACACTCGCGTACAACAGTTAGCATGCCACTTGTAATCTAGAGCAGAATCATGTAAATTAACAGCTTACATACATTACATCATTTCTGAATTGTTGCCTTCTGAAGAAAAAGTGGAAAAAAAATGTGTAACCTTTTTTTTCACCCAGAGGGACCTGAAACTGGTCAAAACAGAGAACTGTAAGTGATTAAAGTGGAAATGTTATGGTAGTGCTTTGTGGTTTTCTGTTTGTCGTATCAGATGACTTTCATGCCAGTGTTCAGAGAAAGTCTTTGGGTCTAGAATTCCAATTTTCCCCATTTTATGTACAATTTATAAAAAAGACGTGTATGCTATGTCAAATCTTGCTCCTATAAGTAGCATCATATCAGCCAACTATGAATAATTTGCTTTTTAATTATTTTTCTCTAAGTATCATAGGTTATTAGAAGGGGTCATATTTAATGATAACATAAGGTGTACCAGTTTTGTCCTGCAATTATGCTAATTAGGCCTTATATAAGCATAGTCTGCCACAAAATTAACATAATGTTGATTTAATTAGTGTACAGTCTCCCAACATAATTTTCTAGTGTAGAAATAAACAAACAGGTGCAGTCTATATTTTTTAATTCTCTCTTAAAACAAAAATAAACAAAACTCCAATTCATAAAGTTCCACTCCAAGGACCCACTTGTCTATTTAGTATGCAGTTCAGAATAATGTCTCAAACCCTTATTGCAACAATCTGCATTTCACAATGAAAGAACACAAAGCGGTTTTATAGCGCAAAAGGTGACATCTCACAACATTAATATAGAGCCTTGAACTAGACGTATCAAACACACACAGGCTCAAGGTGATGGTCACTCATGTGAATATATTTTTTAAGAATATATCTGCTGCAGCAAGAGCATTGGCATCTGGTGAAATTTGAAGATGGTGGGGCGCTTTACCCCACCCATTGAATAAATCCCCGCCCCTCAGATGGCTCCACATATTTGATCCATTATACACTAGTCCCGCTGCTCTTTAAAAAATAAAAAAATTAAAATGGAACTAGGGAATTTACTAGGTTAATTTCCAATGAATATATATATATATATATATATATATATATATATATATCTCACATACTCACACATATATACTTTCTCTTTCTCTCACACACAGATTAACAATCTCACGCACACATATACACAAACTCAGACGAACACAGATACACACACATAGGAATGCACACACAGATACACACACATAGGTACCCACACACAGATACACAAACTCTTTGACACACGCACACATGCACACACTCGCACATGCGCACACACACAGATAAACTCACATACGCAGTTACACTTTCATTATTTAACTATGCATAATAAAACATTTTTGGAAAACATGAATTTAATGGCCCTTTAATTATAAATGCAATAAAGAAAAATCAAACAGCCTACACTAAAGTATTATGTGGTACATGTTTTTGTTGTATGAACAAAGTTTTAATTTAAACTAACAAAGGCCACTATTTTGTTTAAGACAATGCAATCTAAAAAAAAATAGAAACTCATTTTCCTCATATTTACAGTTAAAATGTCTTCTTTTAAATAATATATACACAAAATGATTCATTTATATACACTTTTACTGTAGTTAATGGTTAGTCTTAAAGCAGATGAACATTTAGAATAAATAATTGTGAGGCACCATAATCCAGATGAAATTTCTTTAAATAAAGTATAAAAGTCAAAGGATAAATCCTTATGGAGGTGCGCACAGATGACGGCCAGAATACAAATCAAGAACCAGTCTCGGAAGAGGCAAAAATACCAGCAACAAGTGACCGGATCTGACGGCAGCACTCTTGGGAAGAGAATGAAGGCGAAAATCTGTAGGAGCAGAAAAAGAGAGGCGCCTTATGGGACAGTATCGTGATGTCACAATGGGGACAGGATAGGACGAACAGCACACACAGATGGCAAGGTACTCACAAGTGAGATGGCATAAGCGTATGCCAGACTAGACAGGACGGAACCTTAGTCGTCCGCCAGACGGTCCAATGGGAGAATGGCTCCGGCACTCCAGTGGTCCAATCCTTTTGGTTGATCGGTATCCTGCCATTCGCACTAAGGACCCCGAGTCATTGGTCCTCCCACAGACGCTGTGGGTCTCTGACGTTGTGATTTCCCGCTGCCACGGATTGGACCACTGGAGTGCCGGAGCCATTCTCCCATTGGACCGTCTGGCGGACGACTAAGGTTCCGTCCTGTCTGAGTGAGTACCTTGCCATCTGTGTGTGCTGTTCGTCCTATCCTGTCCCCATTGTGACATCACAATACTGTCCCATAAGGCGCCTCTCTTTTTCTGCTCCTACAGATTTTCGCCTTTAAATAAAGTATAAAGTATAAAGCTATCAGGGACTTGATGTACATTAAATAATGCTATAGGGCCATGAATAAAGTGATATGACAACATAATATTTTAAAAAAGACCTCATCAACTGTGTGCTCTTGTTCTTAATAAATGTTGCACAATCCAAAGCCCTGTTGCAGCATTAAACAAAAAGATAATGGCTGAAATGCTACTTTTCTGATAGAGAGATTTAATTAGAATATGTTTTAAAACATTAGCCAGACTATAGTCACTTGCACACTTATAGACAAGCTTATACAGTGCAAGTAGAGACTCAAATTCATAAAGCAAAAATTGTGGAGGGCTACAGTATAACCTGCTCCTACCCAATTATCACGAGTATAGGTAGTGACTAGTACAATAAGTCCCGGTACAGGATTCAGAGAGGACCGCGGCATCAACCACCCTTCTCCTTCAATACAAAAAAAAAAATGTACCCAGGAAACAGCATCTTCAGAGAGCTGGACACTACTGTCCCACAGCTCAAAGTATCCCCTGCATGCTGCTTATCTGCTTAAATTTTCCAGGAGGAAAGAAATGTATTCACTCATCATTGGCTCAGAATAGCTGGGAAGTGGGAACGCTCAGGTAGAGAGGAGTTACCGCGCTGATGCTCTATGCTTGCACAGCGCTGTAGATACAAACAAACGGTCCCCCATGTTGATGACATTTTGGAATGGCTGAGTCTGCTATGCAGCGCCTGGCTCCCAGATAATAAGCACAAAGGACTGGAGTCCTGATTCAGTTCCAAAAAAGTAATTAATAAAAACCCTGAATTTATAAATAATCAATTAAAAAAAAGTAAGAATCCATACAAGGGGCACAAATGATTTTTTTACAAATGAGCAAAAAGTTCTGACCAGTTGCTATGCGCAATTTGTTAATGCTTAGAGGGAACTGTGTGTGTAGTAGTAGTTGTAAAGCACATAAGTGTAACCCCACCACCCTAGGCTATCACCCAATAGGAGGTTAGAAGCCCTTTGCTTTTTTTCAAGGACATTTGTTTCTAAACATATATAAAGATACTGAATGGGTGATGTAAAAAACTTCTTATGGGGCAGAGAGAATAAAGGCTGGGCAGATTTAAAAAAATCCCTTAGATTTAGATTTTGACAATATTTTTAAATACTTTTTGCATTTTGAACTTTTTTTTATTATATTAAACTAACCCCACTCCCCTCCTGAAAAAATAAAACTAGTATGTCCCACCTTACAATGGCATTTTATTATTTATTTGTTAATTTCTTTTTTAGTTTTTGTTTTGCTCTTTGCCCACAATAACCTATGGCGTGCTGCCCCTATTGCCCCAAAAAAGGAGCCTCCACTGAGCAGGAGATAATGATTGCAATGGTAATACTTCTGACACTGGGAATGGTTAGTACAGATGTTTTACAGATTATGGGATGAACCCATGTAATGTTTAGATATTATATTTCAATGTGTAGATTAATTCACAGAACAAGTATTGCAGTTTAAAATTGCTCTCACATCTGAAGATGAATCAATATACTGTGTTACTGTCATAAAGGTTCTGAACAGCTGTTTATATCATATTTAATATATTAACTCTTATAAAAGCAACCTGTATAGCTAAAATGAACAGTTACAGTTATACAGTAGTATAAATCTTATACAGAATGTGCACTTAAAGTGTAATATATTTTATATGAAGATAAATAATTTTACTTTTGACAACTGTATTAGAATAGTTTTTTGTAAGGAGTTGCTTCACATAAAACAAAATTAAACTTTCATGATTCAGATGCAACAACTTTCCAATTTACTTCTATTCAAATTTGCTTTGTTATCTTGGTACCTTTGTTGAGTAAATCTAGATATGCTGATAATGGAGTGTGCATGTGTCTTTATCAGTCTATGGTAGCAGTGTAGTGTTTGGAACTATGTAGAAGAATTGTTGCAGATGGCTAAAAACACTATAGGCATATTGTCTAATTCAAATAATTCAATGCTAATTTATCCTCACTGTCTTTCTTTAGTGAATCAGCTACTAGGATAATACTCAATTTGAAGATTTGTCTTCCCACTAAATGAAAGTGAATTTTGCCAGTATAGGGGTCAATCACTATCCTTTCGAAAAGATTTTTTAATTATTTATTTTAAAAAAATTCAATATTTGAACCCCTTCATTACCGGGAATTTCAGAGAAAAACTTGCCCAAAGAACTGGAGAATTTTTAGCATTTTTGCTTAAACAGAACAGTTTAAACAGAAATAGAGCATCTCTTGTTTTTTATTCACCTATGAAAACTATATATATTTTTAAAGTAGACAAACCAAGGTATTTTTTATATGTAATGCCACTATTTGACCACGAAATATGATCATATAATTTTTTTTATATAATTTTTTTTAAAAATGTTGGATTTCCTTCTAAAATTATTTGCGCACAACTACTGGAGTCACAAATGGTTGTTCACTCCCCTTCCCTCACTGGTCACCATGCTTTTACATATACTGGCAGACTGTATGCCAGTATATAGTTTAGAACTTTAAAAAAAAATCTGAAGTTTAGGGATCCCTCCTCACCCTTTTTCCTCCATGATCCCCTCCAAACAGCTATAAAACTATCCCTCCTCCCACTGTACTCCTCCATATGTGTTACTTGCAGCAAGTCTGCCAGTAACAATTATTTTATTTTATATTTTTTAATATTTATAAAATATATAAGTGTTTCTGTAGTGTAGGTTCCTCCTCACCCTCCCCAACCTCCCCCATCCAACCTATAAATACTTTTCTAAAGTGTACAGACCCACCCCCATCAACCCATATTTTTTGCAGTGTATGGCCCTATACCTCCCTCTCACTTCCAAATAGTTTTTTGCCATAGAGTAGGGAACCCCACCCGCCCTCCCCCTCTTCCTTTGGGCCACCTACCCACCCTCTCCTTCCTTCCCACTGCTCCCACTCGGCATCAACAGAACATTGCTACAGAGAGTGATACAGACAGTGTTACTCTCTGTAACGATCAGCAATAGGCTTCAAATGGTAAAGTAGCACAATCAGTGCTCCCTTACCATATGAAGAAACATGACTTATGGCCCCTGGCTACAGGTCCTACTGTCTAAGCTGACAACGGGGACCACAGCATGCACCTCTGTGCTGAACGAAACTACTACGTCAACAACATTATATCCTAGGCAAAGTACTGTGTGACGTAGTACCTACATACATTTGGTGCAAGGAGTTAATGGTGAATTTTGTAGAAAATTAATAAGATAAAGTTTTATAAATAATTGTAATCAACCCCATAATTAAAGGGGCCTTGAAACCAAAGTGTTTGTGTTTTCTAAAGTGAAATAATCATGGCTATACATTATATCCTCCGTTTGATTTTGATTTTTTTCTAAAGCTAAACACTGATGCTTTCAAAAATTTATTTTGAAAAGGTTTACCTAACATCATTTGTACGACATAATGGTTTCTTATGTTTACATGATATACCGTTTGTTATGTCATAAAAATTTATATTATTTCACACCTCACTGGCTACAGATCTGTACTGTAGGCTTTTGAATTAACCCCCCACCCCCACTATAGATAATTACTGGTTATTAATGTTTTTTATTAGTATACACTCTCAGTTAACCCCTTATGCACAGTTACTGACAATTGTTTGGTTTCCGCCTTAGTGTATAGTCTGGGACTGGGACTCGAATGGGAAACATGATTTCATAGGAGAGTTCAGTACAACATTCAAAGAAATGCGAGGCGCCATGGAGGGGAGACAGGTACAGTGTGAATTTATAAGATATATTGTTTTGTAAAGTTCGAAACCGATATTTAATAACGATGACACTATCTTTACAACACTTTTGTCATTAGTATTTGCAATATAATAACAATGATAATCTGCTGTTTAATGAAATGTTAAGCTGAAATTAAATTCTTCATGAAATGTTTTGTTGTGCATAATAATCAAACTTTGCATATTACTTTCATTAGTTATGTTGCCCACTTTCCTCATAATTTAACTTAGAACATTTTGGTTTTAGAGATACTAGAGTGGTAGTTACAGAACCCAGAAGTCTGAACTGTCCATTAGCCGCACAGTAATTGGTTGATTAGTGCAAGAGTTTATTTTTATCTGTCCTCGATTGGACACAGTCAAGATAATATGATAAATCCTAGGATTGTTTTGCAGTCCTCAATGTGTAGCCTTCTCCTGAGAATTATCAGGTTTAGCCAACCTGCAACTTGTAGTTAGTGAAGTTCCTCAGTGTACTGTAGTATGGAGAAACGTGACACTCTCTTCTATGGGGGAATGAAGAGGTCAAAATCTATTTTAAAATAAAAGTGAAAGCAGACACACATGTGCAATGTAATTTAAAAAAAAAAATAATATTGTATTTGATATAACGTCCTAAAAGGCACTTACGGTATTTTAAATGCTATGGGCCTGATGATTAAAAAGCCACCGACATGTAGATAAATCACACGAAAACTTTGAAAATTATTTTCCAACATATGTGTCTCTTCTTCACATCCACATCTCTATAGCTAAACAGTTCATAAGATAACATTTGCCTTTCTAAAATTCTTTCAGGGACCCCACAGTACTGACGAGACTTAGACAATCTAGCCAGAGTGTAGAGCTTTAGATAATCAGTCCCTTAGTCTTAGTTATCAGGACAAAACCTGAGTGTTTTAGCCTTAAGTGGTATATGGCAAATTTACATAATTAATGACCATGATGGTGCAGTGAGTTTATTGTGATATTCTTCGCTGAGGTGATGATTCTAGTCACTTATCTAGGAAGTCAGCATATAAACTCTTATATCTATGGGACCCAGTTTTTGACATACCTTTAGAACCTTGGGTAGATGTCAGTTGTGTATAGTTAGACACATCCTGTTCTGGGTTTCCTATTTATAAACTTGTCTCAATACATCACTATCTGCAATCAAGACCTAGTACATATTATTAAACCTTATGCCAAAGAAATATGAAGCAATTATGGTTTACTGAAGTTTTTAGCACTGGTAGCTCAAAGGGTTTTCAAATGAACCCAATAGTGTACTTTTTTTTAGAACAATCATATGACAATGTAATAACAGTCCAAACATTTCTAGCTGTAAATTGCCAAATGCAATGTGATGGCTATTATCAAACATTTTTAAATTCAATATATTGTTAACATAGCGCATGCCCTTGTAAATACTGTACCAAATGCATTAGAAAACACAATGTTACCTTTCTAGTGTGGTTATGGTTACATATACATGTTTTTTTAAAATGATTATCTTGTGGCAACAGTCTGTGGAAGCCATGGATGTTTTCATAACTCTTAAAATTTTATTTTATGACAATTATTAATTATCTAAATATCGTCACTTTAAAAAAATGTTTCAATAAAACTGATTTAACCCCTTTAACCATTTTGCAGGACAAATTGTGCTAAAAAGAGATCTTTAATTTAAAAAAAAGATTGTGGTTTTTATGGACAACCCTGGTCAAAATAAATGCCTGCAGTTTTTAAAATTGAATGATATACAACACACTTAACACACTGGTACAAGAGATAGAGTGTATAGAATCTCAAAATTTGCAAGGACAATATGAACACAAACAAAATAATTGGATTATACTAAATTATACTACTCATGTGGCTTAATTGCTTGAAGTATTCTCTTCTAACATGACTTTAGTTTTATTATTGGGCTGGAAATAGTGCTAGTAATTACATTTTGTGGTTGATGACAATTTATTGTGTTAATAAGTGCATGATGTTTTGAAGGTAGAGGGATCCTCTCATGAGAGTAGAGAGACAGCTGCTGAAGAATTTCCCAGATATATACGTGTTTGCAGTGTCTGTTTGTTACCTCAGTCAGAAAATCCATTACACAAGACCGATAATTGAGCTTTGGGGCAAAAGGGGAAATCAGCAGCTGTGGTATGTGAGATGGTATTTTAGGACAGAATGTCCTTTTTCAGAAGTAATTGACTTTAAGCTTGCCAGGTGTTGCCAGGGAATCCCAGGAACTAGGATGCATATAGAATTTACATAGCAAGTCAGCCTAGTTCCAGCTGACTGAAATAGCCCTATTTCAGTTTATATTTTAAGTAGATATGCAACCAAAATATAAATTGATTCATTAAAAAAGACAAGTTTCTGTGATGTGGCATTCTGCTTAAATTTTTTAATATTATCATAAAATGCCTGCGTGTGATTTTTCCAACTAATTCATCATTAAAGTCTACATAAATTATTGTAGATATATCATCCAAATTATCATTTTAATTTGCATATAGATACATACATATACAATCTTTTTAACTTATTTTTAAGGCAAACATGTTTGTTAATGTAAGAGTTTTAATTTTAACCCAAATGTTAAAGTCATATCAGTGAGTATTTTAAGTCAGGAATTTCTTGGTGTTATGTGTATGTTTGAGTGAACTTGCCTATTTAATTTCAAAATTCACATGTTTTAAAGACGACTGTATATAAATAAATAAATAAATATATATATATATATATATATATATATATATATATATATATATATATATATATATATATATATATATATATATATACACACAGGATATATATCCTGGAGGTATGAATATTTCTAAATGTCCCCGGGACTATTTCCACTGAACCCCCAAGTCTCTGCTGTTTAGTCCACTATAAGATTCACCTCCAAATAAGGATCCTCCAAAATAAATCTAAAATACAAGAAGATGGACAAGCACACAGTGGGGGTGCTCCTAGTGTAGTAAGTTTGGACTCTGTGTCACATCTAGGGTAAGATGTGATTGTACCTCTCACGCCCATATACACCTTGAGTGGGGACACTTCTCACTAGCAGATCACGCTGCTATGGATATATCACAGAGGACCGAGATTCAAGAAAGGTATAGGACTAAGGAGAGTGGCTGGCAGAAAACATCTGGATAACCTGGGCTATATACATACTTCATAACAGATAAGGCAGTATCACATGAGTGTGCAGTCTTTATCTTACCCTAGATATGACACAGAGTCCAAACTTACTACACTAGGAGCACCCCCCTTGTGTGCTTGTCCATCTTCTTGTCTGATATATATATATACATAAAGAACCATGCAAAAGTCTTAGGCCACCATTAGATTTGCTGTTTTAGCAATGGTATAATGACCATATATAATTATTTATCAGTCTCTTTTTTAGAATATTACCAGAAAATACAGGATATTTCTATGCAGTATTAAAAAACAGAAAAAAAATCAGAAAAACAGCTTCTATAGGCTAAAGTGGCAAGTATATACTGTGACCTCCCCTTACAGTTGAGCAACAGCAGGAACCTAGCTCTACTAAACCTAAATGAAATGGAAACCTATGTAATGTCATTGCTAACACCTGTATTTGTCGTACTATTTTATATCAAAATGACTGCTGTGAAAAAGGTCTATTACACCATGTTTTTGCAAGACATGCTTGACCATTATATACACATGTGATATGATTTTAATTCATTGGAAGTTTGCTAATAAGACCAACTTTCAATCACATCATTCCATCAAAATGCCAAAGATCACAGAATTTGAGAGACCTAAAATCATACTTTTGCATCAGCAAGGTCACTCTCAAAGGGAAACCAGCAAACAAACTGTATTCTCGTGGATGTGGTATTCAAGCTGTTTGAGGTCAAGTACAAAAAAAGGACTGGAGGCCAAGAAAACTTTCAAAATCTGATGAGAAGTTTCTCAGAGTTTCTTGTTTGAGAGACCGGAAGAAGTCCAGCTCAGCATCTAGCAGATTCATCGGGATGGCTCAGCATCTAGCAGCTTCATCGGGATGCCAAGTTGACCCTTCTACAGTCTGAAGAAGCTTGATCAGGAATGGTCTTTGTGGAAGGGTAGCAGCCAAGAAACCACTTTTCCAGAAGGGGAACAGGGTGAAAAGGCTAAGATATTCTAAAGATCACATAGATTGGAAAGAGGATCAGTGGAAAAGAGTATTATGGAGTGACAAATCCAAGTTTGAAATTCTTGAATGCAATCATTGATAATATGTGAGAAGAAGAGTTGGAGAGAGATAGAAGAATGAGTGCTTGCGGTCTTCAGTAAAACATGGTGGAGGGTCTGTCCTGGTTTGGGGATGCATTTCCGCCAGTGGGTTGTTGGTGATATTGTCCAAATTGATGGGATCAAGAATTCTGAAAAGTACAGACAGGTTTTAATTCATCATGCCGTTCTTTCTGGAAAGCACCTGATTAGGAATGGTTTTATTTTTTTGCATGATAACGATCCCAAGCCCACTGCTAATGCAGTGAAATCATATTTGGAGAGAAAACCAGCTGATAAAACACTGACAGTCATGGACTGGCCTCCACAGAGTCCAGACCTGAATATTATAGAGACAGTATGGGATCACCTGGACAGAGAAAGAAATAAAAGACAACCTAAATCTAAATAAGAACTCTGCAAAGTGCTGAAAGAAGCCTGGTATAATATACCAGAAGATTACTTCAGAAAACTTCAGGACAGTCTCCCCAAAAGAGTTCAAGATGTGCTTAGTGCCAAGGAAGGTCCCACTAAATACTGACTTTTGCCTGAGGAAGCCATATTGTTCTAAAAATTGTGATTTTTTTATATTTTGTGTACATATTTCCTGTATTTTCTGTTTGTATATTAATAAAGAGACTGAAAAATAAATATAGATGGTTATTAAAACTTTGCAAAAACAACAAATCTAATGGTGGCCTAAGACTATTGCACAGTACTGTATATGTCTTATATATGTGTACATACATGTGTATTTTTGTGTTTATATTTGTAAATATGTATATATATATATATATATATATATATATATATATATATATATATATATATATATATATATATATATATATATATATATATATATATATACATACACATATATGTACACTTTTGAGCCCTTTCCAGTTAAATACCTTGAGGCATGATATATCATTTTTAATCAATTTTAATATTTTGTTTTATTGTGTTTTGAATAAAAATACTTTACATTCCAATGTTATTCACATAGAAGAATAGTTGTTTTATTTTTTTATTAAAAAATAATAATAATAATAATAATAATAATAATAATAATATATACAGTCATGGCCAAAAATATTGGCACCCCTGCATTTCCGACAGATAATGCACAACTTTACCCTGAAAATTGTTGCAGTTACAAATGATTAGGCATTCTCATGTTTATTTCTTTTGTTTATATTGGTATGACACAAAAAAGTGGAGAAAAAAAAGGCAAATTTGACAAATTCCACTCAAAACTCAAAAAATAGACTGGACAAAGTTTATGGCACCTTCTCAAAATTGTAAGAAATAATTGCATTCCAAGTTTGTGATGCTCCTGTAGTTTGTAATTAAACTCATCTCTATCAATTAACAGGTGCTCTAAACAGACACCAAATGCTTAGCACCTGTCACGTATCCTTATGTAGCAAAGTCCATACATAAACCCCACTGCTATGTGACATAAATAAGTTGCATCCTTCAAAGAAATTCAGTTCACACACTTCAAACTTTTCTTTTGGGGATAACACTCACATGCGCCTTTCGTCCGGGACTCATCTCCTTCTGAGAAACAAACCCGGTATTACCTGCGGTCTGTAATGGAGACTCAACTACCTCGGGGATGCCCGGCTCGTCCTTTCTCTGCGTCCTGTGTTACTACTGCCCCTTCGTGTGTGTGCGTGTTGACGTTCCGGGTGTGCTTCCGTCACGGTACCTGCAGTGGGGCGTAGTGGAAATCGCTGCCGTGTGTGCTCTCCAGTGATTACTCCAATATGTATAGCGAAACAGAGGCACCTTCACAGTTTTGCGATTTAAAAGTCTTGTTTTATTTTTCGAACAGCAATTGACAAATAATCATAAGTTCAGCTCAGGATGGAAAGTATGGTATATTCCCAGTGACCCACTGACGCGTTTCGGCTTGCTGGCCAGCGAGCCGAAACGCGTCAGTGGGTCACTGGGAATATCCCATACTTTCCATCCTGAGCTGAACTTATGATTATTTGTCAATTGCTGTTCGAAAAATAAAACAAGACTTTTAAATCGCAAAGCTGTGAAGGTGCCTCTGTTTCTCTATACAATTAACAGGTGCTGACAATATAGAAATCATACCGGCAACCATTTAAAATGGTGAAAAATTAATTCAACCTTTCTGTTGTGTGTCTCTGTGTGCCACACTGAGCACAGAGAAGAGAAAGACCAGCAAATAATTTTTTGAGGATTTGAGAACAAAAATTGTGGAAAAGCATGGACAATCAAAAGGTTACAAATCCACCATGGCATTATGAAATCTGAAGACTACCAAATAACTCTGGGGTGCAATGTAGGGTTCAGTGTCAGAAAGTTGGGTCTCTGTCAGAGGTCATGGGTCTTACAGCAGGACAATGACCCAAAGCACATGTCAAAAAGCACTCAGAAATGGTTTAAGACAAAGCGCTGGAGAGTACTGAACTGGTCAGCAATGAGTCCAGATCTCATTCCCATAGAGCACCTGTGGAGAGATCTCAAAACAGCAGTTAGGAAAAGGAACCCTTTAAATTTGAGAGACCTAAAGCAGTTGGCAAAAGAATAGTGGTATAAAATTCCAATAGAGAGGTGTAGGGAACTCATTGATAGTTACAGGAAGCAAATTATTTCAGTTATTTTTTCCAAGGGGTGTGCTACCAAATATTATATTCAGGGTGCCAATAATTTTGTCCAGTCCATTTTTGAAATTCTGCATGGAATGTGTCAGATTTGGCTTTTTTTCTCCACTTTTTATGTCATACCAATACAAACAAAATAAATAAACATGAGAATGCCTACACATTTGTAATTGCAACAATTATGGGGGGCGAAGTGGTGCATTATCTGACAGAAATGTAGGGGTGCCAATATTTTTGTCCATGACTCTCTCTCTCTCTCTCTCTCTCTCTCTCTCTCTATATGTATATATATATATATATATATATATATATATATATATATATATATATATATATATATATATATATATATATATATATTAACAGGGCTTTTTTTTGGGGGGGGGGGAAGGTGCCGGTTCTCTTTGATAGGCATGGGTATTTAAATGCCTCATTAGCAAATAAACGCAGAAGAAGGCGGCTGCTCGTGGCATTCGGCTCTTTTTGGAGTTTATCTTCTTGTAAGAGTGCAGCACACTTTAGATGCTAACTAAGCATCCAAATGTCCATGCCTACTTATTGATGTACTGTATATTACATTGATATATTGTGCTCATAGTATCTACAATGTAAATTTGCATACATTACAACATTTTCTTACATTTGAGGAAAACACAATTTCCTTGTCAGCTTATCAGCCCCCTCTAATTTACACAGCCCCCTCATCAACCACTTAGCCCCAACTCCCTCACCCATCCCCCTCCTTACCCTCTTAGCTCCCCTCACTCTCTTACACACACAGCCACTTCCTCACCCTCATAGCTCCCCTATTCCTCACACACAGCCCCCTCCACACCCTCTAAGCACCCCTCTCTCTCATTCACAATTCCTCCTCACCCTCAATCACAAACAGCTTATCCTTTCCCTCACATCTCCCCTCTCCCTTACACACTGCCCCCTCAGTCCACTCTTAGCCTCTCCCCTTCTCACCCTCTCTCCCACATGCACCCACCCTCTTTACAATCTCAGCTTCCATCACTTACAAACATCCCTTAGCACCTTTTATCTCACAGATCATCTTCCTTACCCTTCCAGCCTTTACCTCACCCACTCAGCTCACCTCTCCTTCACAAAGCCCATTCCTCAACCTCTTACCCCCACCTTACCTATCCACTCCCTCATACACACACCCTTCCTTCCCTCAATCACAAATAGCTTCTTCTTAACTTCTTAGCCCCCTCTCCTTCACATACATCCCCTCATTCTTTTGGCCTCCTTCTTCCTCACCTTCTCAACCCCCTTTCCCTCATGCTCATCCTCCGCACCTTCCCTTCCTCCCAAACACCTTCTCCTTACACACTCAGCCTCCTTCTCCTTCACACAGCTACAATCTTACCCTTACACACAGCTTTTCTTATACCCCTTTATCTACCTTCCTTTCAGCCCCCTCTTTTAGCCTCCCTCCCTGACAGATAACTATCCTCACCCTCCCTCCCACACAGCCCCCGCTTAACCCTCACAGTCTCATCTTCACCCATTCAGCTTCCCTCACAAATAGCCCCCTCCTCACCCTTTCAGCCTCCCTCCCACACCCTTTTAGCACCTCTCTATCTAGTTTACATACGCCTCCCCTCAGCCATCCCTTACACAGCCTTCTCCTCATCCTCTTAGCCAACTTCTTTCTCACACAACTCCCTCCTCAGTATCTCTCTCCATCACACAGCTCCCCCTAACCATCTCAGCCATCCCCTCCCTCACACACAGCCATTTCCTTAAACTCTCTCCCTCAGATACAGCTCCCCCTTTCCCTATAAAGCCTTCCTTTCCTTCACAAAAAGCTCTTTCCTCAACCTTTTAAGGGCTCCTTCCTTTCAAACACAGAGCTCCCTTCTAATTCTCACTAACCCTTCTCAGCATTAGCACATACTCAGACAAAAGTTGTCTCATGTTAGCTGTCAAGAGCCTCCTGTATAGCCGAAAACTCACATCCGCCACCGCTCCCATTATGGGCCTCTCCTGTACTGATCTACTCCCACTTCCATCCAGTGCCGCTCCTGTGCTGGGCCACTCCTGCTCTCATCCAGGGTCAGCGGCTCTCATGGTCCCTCACAATTCCACCCTGCGCCGCTCCTGTCTTTTTGCACTATAACTTCCTTCCTGGGTTGTTCACATCCTGAGCCCCTGTCCCTCCTCTTCTGGACTCTTCCGCTCCTCTCCTGGGGTCTCTGGGTTCCTCCCACACAATAGTGGGTCTGATAGCACCTGCTGGGCTCCACTGAGTGACGGTGCTTCTGTGCCTGGTTGCACCATGGAAGTTCTTCCACTGGGAGAGAAAGATAGGGAGTAGAAGCCTGCAGCTAAAATAGTCTTGAAAGCTCACGTAAGGTTATAAGCCCTGTGCAACTCTGTGTTTGCACTAAGGAAGTAGCAAGCACTGCTCCATCTCACGAGTTCCTGCTCTTTGTATTTAGTTCAGGAACTCACAGCTGTTATAATTGTATTACTGAGAAAATGTGCTGGTACGTCGTAAAAAGAACATTTTTTTTTTCTTTTTACAGAGGTAAAAAGAACATATTCTTCTATGTAAATAACATTGGAATGTGAAATATTCATAACTACCTTTAGTGCTGTTGGTCTAATGCGGAGTCAGGTTAGCACATGAGCGATAAGCTCCATTGAAGTCTATGGGAGAAGTTAGTATGGCCACGATATCCAAAGCACTAAAGTTAGCGTGCTTTAGACTTTCACTCTTGCACTAACTTTTTACTTTCAACATGTAATATCTGCTCTAATTGCTTGTGTTAAAATGTTACTTTGAGCGCAGTTAGCATGCAAGCAAAAATTTCCGTTGCCACTCCATTTGTAATCAGAGCTATAATGTTTATCTTAGAAAAACCCAAATACAAACATATTTTATTTCACCTTGTATTTTATTGTGTTGGCATAACAAATTTAGGCATGTTATCAAAAATGTTCTAATCAGTATTTGTTTTTGTTAATCCCTTATTGGATAAGGTATCATTAAATGTGACGATTTCTAATTAAATATTGAGATAAAAAACAGAAGATTGTAGTGGTGACCTTTATTAGTTTTTAGTAAATGGATTAATTCTAACCTTTATTATTTACTGTGCAATCTAGGTGCAGTGGGAGTGTATAAACCCAAAGTACAGAATGAAGAAGAAAAACTACAAGAACTCAGGCATTGTAATCCTTAACCAGTGTAAGGTGAGCCTGGTATAGCGGATGTCATCTAAATATTTTTGAAAATCGGAAAGTAAAATGAAACCAAACATTTTTCTTTCAATATTCAGATAGAGCATACAATTTTAAACAAGTTACAGATGTATTTCTATTATCAAATTTGCTTTGTTCTCATGGTTTTCTTTATTAAAGAGCATACCGTGGTAGGTAGCATGGACGAGACTGCAGCACTACCTAGCAGAAAACACTGATGCCATCTAGTGCTTATGCAAATGTATAACATTGTTAAATCTATTCTTACAAAAGTGTATTGTGTTTGACACAGAGACTACCTTGCTGCTTCTCAACAAAGGATACCAAGAGAGCAAAGTATATTTTATAATAGACTTGAATTGAAAACTTTTTTTTACATTGTTTGCTTTATCTGATTCATGAAAGAAATATTCTGGATTTCATGTCCCTTGACAAATAACTGTGGCTGTTTCTATGATCTTTGGATACTTTCCCCATGTTCATATATAAATATGAGACCACTAAACCAATACTGTGCACACTAAGGCTGTGGGCCACATTCAGCCTCCCAAGGTTTTTTGTGTCGAAAATGAATATCACTAAATTGTTGGCAAACAAAGCAGTTCCCCACTTCTAATTTACGGCTAGATTACAAGTTTTGCGGTATGAGTGAAAAAGCAGCGTTAAGGCTCATAACGCTGCTTTTTCAATACAGCTGGTATTCCAAACAGCCAATAGAATACAAGCTCAATCCTTTTTTGGCTGATTGCATCAGCCATAGTGATGTCCCGAACTGTTCGCCCGCGAACGGTTCACAGCGAACATAGCTTGTTCGCGTTCGCGTTTGTAGGCGAACACATGACGATGTTCGATCCGCCCCTATGTGTCATCATTGTGGAAACTTTGAACCTTTATGTCACAGCCGCCTGACACATTAGAGCCAATCAACATCAGACACTCCCTCACAGACCCTCCCAGCTACTCGGAATCCACCATTTTAGACTCATAACGACCTTGCTTTCTTAATGAGAGGACGTGTTATGTTTTTGCTCCTGACATTAATAGTAAAAACATAGCTAGGCTAGTGTATTTACAGTCCAGAAGGACTCCACTCATCTCTGCTGCAAGCACAGCACCCCAAAAAGCCCTTTTTAGGGCTATATTTCGTGCCTTTTTTTTTTCTTTCTTTTTTTTTTTTATTAGCATTTGCTTGGCTTTCAGGCTGTGTGTTTAAGGCTCACAGCATATGCTGTGACTACTGCCACCACTGATATCTCCCTAACAACATTAGTTTAAATTTAACTAACCAAAAAATTTTATTATTTTTTGAGTGTAATTTTTTTTCATTTTCTATCAGGCCAGTGTCACACAGCATATACTCTGGTTCATTGCTCTGTGCCAGCCAGCAGCCAGCAGTGTTAATATCCGTTTATAACATTATTTTAAATTTAAAAAAAAAAACAAACAAAAAAAAATATTTTGCTAGTGTAATCTAATTACATTTACTATCAGGCCTGTGTCTGTCAGGCTCACTCAGCATTAATATACCTCATTTTTTTCAGTCTTTTGGTTAATTGGTCTGTGCCAGACAGACACCCAGCACTCATATCTATTCTTCTTCTTCACCTTAATTTTAATATTAAAAAAAAAAGTTTAAATTTGTTTGCTAGTGTAATCTAATATAATTTTCTATCCGGCCTGTGTGTTTTGCTGACATACAGAGCCTACTGTGTTTATTTGCTGCCCTCCCTAGTCTATGAGCCACGACTCATATGTGTTTAACCTTTTTTTAATTTTCCCCCCAAAAAAAATAATTTCAATCATTTTTCTAGTGTAATCTAATAGTATTTTCTATCAGGCGTGTGTGTTTATCTGACTTACAGATCCTACTGTTTTTAATAGCTGCCCTTCCAAGGCTATCAGCCACGACTCATATGTATGTGCTTAACCTTTTTCTTTAAATTTCCCAAAAAAAGTCTTTAAATCATTATGCTAGTGTAATCTAATTGTATTTTCTATCAGGCCTGTGTCTAACTGTCTATCTGACTTACACAGCATACTGTTGTTAATTGCTGCCCTACGTAGCAGCCAGCCAGTGCGACCACTCATAGAGTCATATGTGCATTGCACTTCTTAACATAATTTTAATATTAAAATCTAAAATTTTAAAATATTTTGCTAGTGTAATCTAACTTAATTTTCTATCAGGCCTGTGTTTTTGTCACTTACACAGCATACTGTGTTAAATTGCTGCCCTACCTACCATCCACGACTCATATCTGCCAGCCTGTGTGCCAGGCCCAACTAGCCAATTAGTGGCACCAATCACAATTCTTGTAACAGTATATAAAAAAATAAAAATCATAATTTTTTGGACTGCAAATATTCAGTCTCCTAGTGCCATTGAATTGCATTTACCTCCTGCCTGCCATTGCCAGCCTTTTGTGCCAGGCCGTCTAGCCAACTATTTACACCAATCAAAATTGTTGTCACAGACAGTATAGTTACTAATTAAAATTAAAAAAATTTTGATTGTTGATCTTAATCCTCAGTTTGCTCGTGCCCTAGAATTGCACTTTTCTACTGCCTTCCAAGCCTGTGGTCCAGGCCTACTTGAAAAATATTTACACCAATCATATTTGTTGTGACAGTATTCTTAATAATTAAAAATTAAAATTGTTGGTAATAGTTGTTGAGAATCCTCAGTTTGCTGGTGCCATTGAATAGCACTTTCCTGCTGCCTTGCAGCCTGCTGTGAGCCAGGCCCACCTAGCCAATTGTTGCCAGCAATCATATTTCTTTTAACAGTATTGCAAAAATTGTCAATCATCAGTGATTTGACTGTCAGTAATCAGTCTCCTAGTGTCCTTGAATTGCATCTACCTCCTGCCTGCCAGCCTTTTGTGCCAGGCCGTCTTGCCAACTATTTACACCAATCATAATTTTTGGTCACAGTATAGTTACTAATTAAAATTAAAACATTCTTGATTGTTGATGATCTTAATCCTCAGTTTGCTCGTGCCCTAGAATTGCACTTTTCTACAGCCTTCCAAGCCTGTGTGCCAGGCCTACTTGAAAAATATTTACACCAATCATATTTGTTGTGACAGTATTCTTAATAATTAAAAATTAAATTTTTTGTTAATAGTTGTTGTGAATCCTCAGTTTGCTGGTGCCATTGAATAGCACTTTCCTCCTGCCTTTCAGCCTGCTGTGAGCCAGGCCCACCTAGCCATTTGTTGCCAGCAATCATATTTCTTTTAACAGTATTGCAAAAATTGTCAATCATTACTGTTTTGACTGTCAGTAATCAGTCTCCTAGTGTCCTTGAATTGCATCTACCTCCTGCCTGCCAGCCTTTTGTGCCAGGCCATCTTGCCAACTATTTACACCAATCATAATTATTGGTCACAGTATAGTTACTAATTAAAATTAAAAAATGATTGATTGTTGATGATTTTAATCCTCAGTTTGCTCGTGCCCTAGAATTGCACTTTTCTACAGCCTTCCAAGCCTGTGTGCCAGGCCTACTTGAAAAATATTGTTGTTCAAAAGGATGCCATATGTCCTCTTTCCTGCTGTTGTTTTTGTTGGGGGTCCGGAACACTATTCTAAAAAGGCCGAAGGAGAACGACCTGTACTGTACTGGGTGTCCAATCATGTTTTTGTTTTCAATTTCACGGTTCATAATAAATATTGCCGTGTAACTAAAATCAATGCCATACCTGTACTCTGTTGTTCAAAAGGATGGCATATCTGGTGTTTCATTCTGTTGTGGTTGTTGAGGGTCGTGGCCGTGGGACAGCGTATAAAACGGCTGAAGGAGAACAACCTGTACAGCCTTGCTCCTCTTTTTAGGCAGGCCAGCTCTTTGCATACATGCCCACAGACTCTGTAACGCATGCCTCTTTTAGGGAGAGGTGCAGCCATAATGCAGGGTCAGAACCTCTGCCTGCAACTGTTATACTCGATTTTGAGAAAGGAAGTAAGCTTACCATGGTTCCCTACACGCACGTATTGTTGTTATATTTTGGTGAGGGTAATCATGATGGCCATGTAGACCACCACCACTGAGAGTCCTGGAAGTAACAGGGATGAGATGAAAGAGCTAAGAATAGTAGAACTTGAAACAACAGAGTTAGCCATGGGTGTTAGTGCAAGACCGCTTGGCTTTTTTTTGGCTTTGGGTGCGGCTATTCATGCAGGCCATATAGAGCTGCCACCATTCGGTGTCGTATCAGCTATTAAACTAATAAGAACAGTACTACCAAAATACAGCCAATGAAGGGCCTTATGAAGAATGAGCCAAGGTTGGTTTGTAGTATTTGGTTAGGCTAATCATGATGGCCATGTAGACCACCACCGAGAGTCCTGGAAGTAACAGGGATGATGAGATGAAAGTGCTAAGAATAGTACTACTTGAAACAACACAGTTAGCCATGGGTGTTAATCCAAGACCGCTTGGATTTATTTTTGTATTGGGTGCGGCTAATCATGCAGGCCATATAGAGCTGCCACCATTCGGTGTTGTATCAGCTATAAAAATAATAAGAACTGTACTATCAAAATACAGCCAATGAAGGGCCTATGAAGACTGAGCAAAGGTTGGATTGTAGTATTTTGTTCGGCTAATCATGATGGCCATGTAGACCACCCGTAACAGGGATGAAAGTGCTAAGAATAGTACTAATTGAAACAACCGAGTTAGCCATGGGTGTTAGTCTAAGACCACTCTGCTTTTTTTTGGGTTTGGGTGCAGCTAATCATGAAGGCCAGATAGACCTGCCACCATTTGGTGTTGTAACAGGTATTAAACTGCAAAGAACAGTACTACTTAACACAACCTACTTACCATGGGTCCCAGAGCATATGTTTGGTTATTATATTTTGTAAGGGTAATCATGCAGGCCATATAGACCTCCACCGATAGGGTGAGTATGAGTAACAGCTATTAAAATTCGAAGGACATTACTAATTAACACAACATAGTTACCATGGGTCGCAGACCAAGAGCAGATGTCTTATTATTATATTTTGTATGGGTAATCATCCAGGCCGTATAGACCTCACCAAATAGGGGGAGTTACAGAGATTAAAGTGCTAAGAATGGTAGTACTTAAAACACAACCTAGTTAAAATAGGTACCAGACCGCATGTCTTATTATTATATTTTTTCAGGGTAATCAGGCAGGCCATATAGAACACCCCCGATAGGGGTGGACAGGGATTAAAGTGCTAAGAAAAGTACTAATTAACACAAGCTAGTTGGGTCCAAGAACGCATGTTTAATTATTAGACTTTATTAGGGTAATTATATATCTAACAAATCTATCTATTTCTATTCTATCGATTCTATCTAACTATCAATCTATGTATATCTATCTATCCTATCTATCAATCTATCTTCTGTCCGGGATGTTTTGAGACAGCCACTTTGGGAATGTTAGTTGATTTAGGCCCATTATGGCTTAAAAGCAGACTCTGCATAAACTATGTAATTTTCCATGGGAGTTTTGCCAGGGATCCCCCTCCAGCATGCGACAGTCCAGGTGTTAGTACCCTTGAAACAACTTTTCCATCACTATTGTGGCCAGAAAGAGTCCTTGTAGGTTTTAAAGTTCGCCTGCCTATTGAATTCAATGGCGGTTCGCGCGTTCGCGAATAATACCGGAAGTTCGAGTCCGCCGTTCGCGAACCGAAAATTTTAGGTTCGCGACATCACTAATCAGCCAATAGGATTTTTTCACCATCTTGGATGACGTCACTTAAAGGAACCTTCATTCTGGAAGAAGTCTTGGATTGAAGAGGATGCTCCGTGCCGGATGTCTTGAAGATGGACCCGCTCCGCACCAGATGGATGAAGATAGAAGATGCCGTCTGGATGAAGACTTCTGCCCGTCTGGAGGACCACTTCTGTCGGCTTGGATGAAGACTTCTCCCGGCTTCGTTGATGACTTCTTGCCGCTTGGATGAAGACTTCTCCCGGCTTCGTTTAGGATGAATGTCTGGTCTTCAATACTGTAAGTGGACCTTCGGGGGTTAGTGTTAGGTTTTTTTAAGGGTTTATTGGGTGGGTTTTATTTTTAGATTAGGGTTTGGGCAATTGAAAAGAGCTAAATGCCCTTTTAAGGGCACTGCTCATCCAAATGCCCTTTTCAGGGCAATGGGGAACTTAGGTTTTTTTAGTTAGGATTTTATTTGGGGGTTTGGTTGTGTGGGTGGTGGGTTTTACTGTTGGGGGCTGTTTGTATTTTTTTCTACAGGTAAAAGAGCTGATTTATTTGGGGCAATGCCCCGCAAAAGGCCCTTTTAAGGGCTATTGGTAGTTTAGTTTAGGCTAGGGTTTTTTTTATTTTTTTATTTTTTTTTATTTTGATAGGGATATTAGATTAGGTGTATTAGTTTAAATATCTGATAATTTCTTTTTTTATTTTGTATAATTTAGTGGGGGGGGGGTTGTAATTTAGGTAATTGTATTTCATTTAGGTAATTTATTTAATTTTAGTGTAAGCTTAGGTGTTAGTGTAAGACAGGTTAGGTTTTATTTTACAGGTAAATTTGTATTTATTTTAGCTAGGTAATCAGTAAATAGTTAATAACTATTTAGTAACTATTCTACCTAGTTAAGATAAATATAAACTTGCCTGTAAAATAAAAATAAACCCTAAGCTAGCTACAATGTAACTATTAGTTCTATTGTAGCTAGCTTAGGGTTTATTTTGCAGGTAAATATTTAGTTTTAAATAGGAATTATTTAGTTATTAATAGAAGGTTTTATTAAGATTTATTTTAATTATATTTAAGTTAGGGGGTGTTAGGGTTAGGGTTAGTAAATTTAGTATAGTGGCGGCGACGTTGGGGGTGGCAGATTAGGGGTTAATAAATGTAGGTAGGTGGCGGCGATGTTAGGGGCGGCAGATTAGGGTTTAATAATATTTAACCTCTTAAGGACATATGACGGAATTTTTCCGTCATAAAACAATTGAGCAAACTGAAAGCTGCGTCCTTAAAGGGTTAACTAGTGTTTGTGATGCGGGAGTGCGGTGGTTTAGGGGCTAATATGTAAATTATAGTAGTGGCGATGTCTGGAGCGGCAGGTTAGGGGTTAATTAATATAATGTAGGTGTCAGCGATGTCGGGGATGGCAGATTAGGGGTTAAGTGTAAGATTAGCAGCGCTGGTATTGGAGTGCGGTATGGAGCTCAATTTTGCTGTATGCTCACTTCTTGCCTGTTAACACCGGGTTTTTGTAAACCTGTAATACCAGCGCTGTAGGAAAGTGAGCGGTGACAATAACTTGCAAGTTATTACCGAGCAGCTCTTACCGCAAAACTAGTAATCTAGCCGTTAGATAATTACAGAATGTGTATTTGCACAAAATTTGAATAGTATAAACATTTAAATCAAATTTACAAATGGTAACTAATTTCAAAGGCATTATCTTTAGCATAAGTGTGAATGTAATAAATTATGTTCCCAATCTTACCATAAGCAACTAGCCATCCATAGCAAATACAATCATTCAAATGTCTCATGATAACTAATATAGTACTTATTTTTGCTTACAAGGGTTTACCATGGGGAAAGTAAGCAACCAAGGAAAGTTGTTTTATTTTTTATTATTTTAAATAATAATACCTATTTAATGTAATTGTACAAATCTATAATTAAATTACTAAAGTGATAAATCATAGGGAATATAAACCGGAAGTTCTGAGATACATATAGTTTGACTCCAAAACATATTTGCATTGTATTTTTTGTAGATACAGGGGCAGATTTATCAATGTGCAGCGGACATGATCCGCTGTAGCGGATCATGTCCGCCGCACATCAATAAATGCAGACAGCATACGTTGTCAGCATTTATCATTGCACAAACATTTCTAGTGAAATACTTGTGCAATGCCGCCCCCTGCAGATTCTGCCAATCGGCTGCTAGCAGGGTGTGTCAATCAACCCAATCGTATGCCAGCGGGCGGATTGCTGTCCGCCGCCTCAGAGGTAGTGGACAAGTTAAGGAGCAGTGGTCTTAAGACCGCTACTTCTTAACTCCTGTTTCTGGCAAGCCTGAAGGCTCGCACGGAAACAGGTGTATACGGCCCCATTTGGACTTCAGAATAATTTGATGGGGAAAAAAAACAACATTTTGTCTAAATGTTGTCTTTCTTAATGTGTGATAGAAAATCTCTTTTTATGTATCTTTGAACAAAGCTGTAACACATCTGCTTACTATACTCAAGAACCAGAACAGCACATTTACTATATAATGTATTTACAAGTTTAAATGGACATTTTGTTAAGTGTAGTTTAGCTGTGTTTAAGTTGCTGCATGAATTAGCAACATTTAAAAAAAATGGTCAGACTTGTATTTAAAAAATGATTAAAAAATATGTAGATTTATTTAAGTTTGTTTCTTTTTTAACTTTTTGTTTCTTTTTTTAAGAGGAATATCTGTTTTTCCATAAAAGAATAGTCTAGTCAAAATTAAACTTCCATGATTCAGATAGAGCAAGCAATTTAAAACACCTTTCTAATTTACTCCCATTATCAATTGTTCTTCATTCTCTTGGTATGTTTATTTGAAAAAGCAATAATATAAGCTTAGGAACCAGCCCAATTTTGGTTCAGCATCTGGGTAGCATGCTGATTGGTGGCTAAATGTAGCTACCAATCAGCAAGCTCTACCCAGGTGCTGAACCAAAAATAGGCCAGCTCCTAAACTTATATTCTTGCTTTTTTAAATAAAGATACCAAGAGAACAAAGAAAATTTGATAATAGGAGTAAATCAGAAAGTTGCTTAAAAAATTGCCTGCTCTGTCTGAATCATGTAAGTTTAATTTTGACTAGACTATCCCTTTAATAATGTGCTTTACTTTTGTCATTAAACATTATAGACTAATCAGCAACTGTTTGAAAACACATATCCTTTATGTTTTCTTTCAGATTCACAAAATGCATTCATTCTTAGACTACATAATGGGAGGCTGCCAAATACAGTTTACAGTAAGTATCTTTTTTTAGACTACTCTAAAATACATCTGCAAAATAACTGTAATGTGCAATAAGCCTGTTGACTCAATAATAAGGTGTTATTTATACACCTGTTCAAAAGGACACAAACAGTAAGTTTAAATTCACAGGAGTGCACTTTCATAGAACTCTAAAGTCTCTTTAAATTAGATAAGAACAATGTTTTTGTAACCTTCAGCATTCACTTGTTTATTTGCTATGCAATCTTAAAGGGACATGAAACCCAAACATTTTCTGTCATGATTCAGATAGAGAATACAATTTTAAACAACTTTCCTATTTACTTCTATTATTTAATTTGCTTCCTTCTCTTGTTATCCTTTGCTGAAAGCTTTATCTAGGAAAGGTGAGGAGCAGCAGAGAACCTAGGTTCTAGCTGTTGATTGGTAGCTGCCTTTATTTACCGATTGTGATTGGCTCACCCATGAGTTCAGTTAGAAACTATTAGTGCATTGCTGCTCCTTCAACAAATTATACCAAGAGAATGAAACAAATTAGATAATAGAAGTAAATTAGTTGTTTAAAATTGTATTCTCTATCTGAATCATGAAAGAAAAAAATTGGGTTTCATGTCCCTTTAAAATGCTGAGTAACATGGAAGTTATGCATAAACTTTAATCTATCGATTTCATTGCAAAAAAAAAAAAGAGAGAAAAATATAAAATTTTAACAAAACGGAAAAAAAAACCCAACTAGAATTAATCAATGTTGACTCCTAATTTTGCCCCATCAATCAGGTTTTTTGTTTGTCTTCCAAGATTTGCTTTCTGCGGTAGGAGTCTGCATGCATAGACTGGTTGCACTACTCAGCAGATACAGTCTCTGATTTCCTCTAAAGCTGAGGTCTAAACTGGAATCTATCGCCTAGATTTAGAGTTGGGCGGTAGCCGTGAAAACCAGCGTTAGAGGCTCCTAACGCTGGTTTTTACCGCCCGCTGGTATTTAGAGTCAGTCAGGAAAGGGTCTAACGCTCACTTTGCAGCCGCGACTTTTCCATACC
Source organism: Bombina bombina (assembly GCF_027579735.1). Taxonomy (NCBI): domain Eukaryota; kingdom Metazoa; phylum Chordata; class Amphibia; order Anura; family Bombinatoridae; genus Bombina; species Bombina bombina. Next base: position 438,745,943 of record NC_069503.1, read on the forward strand.
GCAGATCTCCCTACGCCATTTGCGTATCCTATCTTTTCAATGGGATCTTTCTAACGCCGGTATTTAGAGTCGTGGCTGAAGTGAGCGTTAGAAATCTAACGACCAAACTCCAGCCGCAGAAAAAAGTCAGTAGTTAAGAGCTTTTTGGGCTAACGCCAGTTCATAAAGCTCTTAACTACTGTGCTCTAAAGTACACTAACACCCATAAACTACCTATGTACCCCTAAACCGAGGCCCCCCCACATCGCCGCCACTATATTTAAATTTTTTAACCCCGTACAGTGCCGCCAACTACGTTATCCCTATGTACCCCTTTTTTAACTCCGTACAGTGCCGCCAACTACGTTATCCCTATGTACCCCTAATCTGCTGCCCCTAACACCGCCGACCCCTATATTATATTTATTAACCCCTAATCTGCCCCCCACAACGTCGCCTCCACCTGCCTACACTTATTAACCCCTAATCTGCCGACCGAACCGCGCCGCTATTATAATAAAGTTATTAACCCCTAATCCGCCTCACTCCCGCCTCAATAACCCTATAAGAAATAGTAACATTGCCGACACCTAACTTCAAGTATTAACCCCTAATCTGCTGATCTGAGCTCACCGCTACTCTAATAAATTTTTTAACCCCTAAAGCTAATTCTAACCCTAACCCTAACACCCCCCTAAGTTAAATATAATTTTATTCTAACGAAATAAATTAACTCTTATTAAATAACTTATTCCTATTTAAAGCTAAATACTTACCTGTAAAATAAACCCTAATATAGCTACAATATAAATTATAATTATATTGTAGCTATTTTAGGATTAATATTTATTTTACAGGCAACTTTGTAATTATTTTAACCAGGTACAATAGCTATTAAATAGTTAATAACTATTTAATAGTTACCTAGTTAAAATAATAACAAAATTACCTGTAAAATAAATCCTAACCTAAGTTACAATTAAACCTAACACTACACTATCAATAAATTAATTAAATAAAATACCTCCAATTACCTACAATTAAACCTAACACTACACTATCAATACATTAACTAAATACAATACCTACAAATAACTACAATTAAATAAACTAACTAAAGTACAAAAATAAAAAAGAACTAAGTTACAAAAAATAAAAAAATATTTACAAACATTAGAAAAATATTACAACAATTTTAAACTAATTACACCTACTCTAAGCCCCCTAATAAAATAACAAAGACCCCCAAAATAAAAAAATGCCCTACCCTATTCTAAATTTAAAAAGTTCAAAGCTCTTTTACCTTACCAGCCCTTAAAAGGACCTTTTGTGGGGCATGCCCCAAAGAATTCAGCTCTTTTGCCTGTAAAAAAAAACATACAATACCCCCCCCCAACATTACAACCCACCACCCACATACCCCTAATCTAACCCAAACCCCCCTTAAATAAACCTAACACTAAGCCCCTGAAGATCTTCCTACCTTATCTTCACCTCGCTGGGTATCACCGATCGGTCCTGGCTCCGAAATCTTCATCCAACCCAAGCGGGGGCTGGCGATCCATAATCCTGCGGCTGAAGAGGTCCAGAAGAGGCTCCAAAGTCTTCATCCTATCTGGGAAGAAGAGGCGATCCAGACCGGCAACCATCTTGATCCAAGCAGCATCTTCTATCTTCATCCGATGAGGAACGGCTCCATCGTGAAGACCTCCAGCGCGGATCAATCTTCTTCCTCCGACGTCCAACTGAAGAATGACGGTTCCTTTAAGGGACGTCATCCAAGATGGCGTCCCTCGAATTCCGATTGGCTGATCGGATTCGATCAGCCAATCGGAATTAAGGTAGGAAAATTCTGATTGGCTGATGGAATCAGCCAATCAGAATCAAGTTCAATCCGATTGGCTGATCCAATCAGCCAATCAGATTGAGCTCGCATTCTATTGGCTGTTCCGATCAGGAACCGTCATTCTTCAGTTGGACGTCGGAGGAAGAAGATTGATCCGGGCTGGAGGTCTTCACAATGGAGCCGTTCCTCATCGGATGAAGATAGAAGATGCTGCTTGGATCAAGATGGTTGCCGGTCTGGATTGCCTCTTCTTCCCGGATAGGATGAAGACTTTGGAGCCTCTTATGGACCTCTTCAGCCGCAGGATTATGGATCGCCAGCCCCCGCTTGGGTTGGATAAAGATTTCGGAGCCAGGACCGATCGGTGATACCCGGCGAGGTGAAGATAAGGTAGGAAGATCTTCAGGGGCTTAGTGTCAGGTTTATTTAAGGGGGGTTTGGGTTAGATTAGGGGTATGTGGGTGGTGGGTTGTAATGTTGGGGGGTATTGTATGTTTTTTTTTTACAGGCAAAAGAGCTGAATTCTTTGGGGCATGCCCCACAAAAGGTCCTTTTAAGGGCTGGTAAGGTAAAAGAGCTTTGAACTTTTTTAATTTAGAATAGGGTAGGGCATTTTTTTATTAGGGGGCTTATAGTAGGTGTAATTAGTTTAAAATTGTTGTAATATTTTTCTAATGTTTGTAAATATTTTTTTATTTTTTGTAACTTAGTTCTTTTTTATTTTCTGTACTTTAGTTAGTTTATTTAATTGTAGTTATTTGTAGGTATTGTATTTAATTAATGTATTGATAGTGTAGTGTTAGGTTTAATTGTAGGTAATTGGAGGTATTTTATTTAATTAATTTATTGATAGTGTAGTGTTAGGTTTAATTGTAACTTAGGTTAGGATTTATTTTACAGGTAATTTTGTTATTATTTTAACTAAGTAACTATTAAATAGTTATTAACTATTTAATAGCTATTGTACCTGGTTAAAATAATTACAAAGTTGCCTGTAAAATAAATATTAATCCTAAAATAGCTACAATATAATTATAATTTATATTGTAGCTATATTAGGGTTTATTTTACAGGTAAGTATTTAGCTTTAAATAGGAATAAGTTATTTAATAAGAGTTAATTTATTTTGTTAGAATAAAATTATATTTAACTTAGGGGGGTGTTAGGGTTAGGGTTAGAATTAGCTTTAGGGGTTAAAAATTTATTAGAGTAGCGGTGACCTCCGATCGGCAGATTAGGGGTTAATACTTGAAGTTAGGTGTCGGCAATGTTAGGGAGGGCAGATTAGGGGTTAATACTATTTCTTATAGGGTTATTGAGGCGGGAGTGAGGCGGATTAGGGGTTAATACATTTATTATAGTAGCGCTCAGGTCCGGTCGGCAGATTAGGGGTTAATAAGTGTAGTTAGGTGGAGGCGACGTTGGGGGCGGCAGATTAGGGGTTAATAAATATAATATAGGGGTTGGCGATGTTAGGGCAGCAGATTAGGGGTACATAGGGATAATGTAAGTAGCGGCGGTTTACGGAGCGGCAGATTAGGGGTTAAAAATAATATGCAGGTGTCAGCGATAGCGGGGGCGGCAGAATAGGGGTTAATAAGTGTAAGGTTAGGGGTGTTTAGACTCGGGGTACATGTTAGGGTGTTAGGTGCAGACGTAGGAAGTGTTTCCCCATAGAAAACAATGGGGCTGCGTTAGGAGCTGAACGCAGCTTTTTTGCAGGTGTTAGGTTTTTTTTCAGCTCAAACAGCCCCATTGTTTTCTATGGGGGAATCGTGCACGAGCAAGTTTTTGAAGCTGGCCGCGTCCGTAAGCACCGCTGGTATCGAGAGTTGCAGTGGCGTTAAATTATGCTCTAGGCTCCCTTTTTGGAGCCTAACGCACTGAAAACCCAGCCATTCTGTGAACTCTAAATACCAGCAGTATTTAAAAGGTGCGGGGGGAAAAAAGCACGCGTAGCTAACGCACCCCTTTGGCCGCAAAACTCTAAATCTAGGCGTAGGTCTTTTGTCCTGTCTTGTATTTGCATTTTTTTATTTATTTTTTAAATTGCCCAGAATAGCTTTTCCTGTTTCCAACAAATCCCACTCTCAATTCCAAAACCCACCCCACTGCATAAATACATATCTGCTTTCTCAATTATCCAGGTCAAAATAGTAGAGGGTGTGATTTATTGGTGAGGGGAAAGATAAAATGCAAATAGTAGTATTATGGCAGCATTTTTAAGCAAAAACTAATCCTGCAACTGTTTTATTACTGCTAAAACCACTTTTTTTTTGCAAAGAAAACAACAATATATCACTTCTGTATTAGTTTAAGTTTAGCTACCAACATCATTTCTCACACATTACCCCAACTCTATAGGACACGCACTGCTGGGTGCTTCACACAGTGTCAGTGTAGTAAACAAATTGCTTATGAATCACTTCCTGTTCCTCGGCAACAGAAAGCATTAGGTGATTTGACATACTTTATATAACTTCTATAGGTACATTGAAACTTTTAATAAGATCATATTTTTAAGAAGATAGAAAAAAATGACTACACGTGAATATTAACTACGGTATGCCCAAGGGAAATTAGTGCTCTGAACCAAGCAAATGCCGTATGTATAAACTAAAAGAAGCCAAATAAACCCCAAGGAATTCACAACTTACATTCACAATGTACAAAATTACATAAAGCTGAACATATTTTACATTTTTAATTGTTATTTAAAAATATCCTTCATTTGCTTCAGTTTGTTAAAAAAAAAAAAAAAATTGAACTAATGCCTAGGATGTTGCTGCTGTATCTTCTATCCGGAATATAATGGTTTTATAAGTATATCGTTAGGATTATCATCCTGATTTCTGTTCATAACCTTATTTTACATAAAAAGTATTTATATAAAGGAACATACCAGTGAATACAATGGGGCCGATTTATCAATACCCGAATGCATCCGTATGCATCTGTTTCCGCGCGAGCCTTCACTCTTGCTGGAAACAGGAGATAAGAAGCAGCTGTCTTAAGACCGCTGCTCCTTAACTCGTCCGCTACCTCTGAGGCGACGGACAGCAATCAACCCGATCAGATACGATCAGGTTGATTGACACCCAGAGTGGCCGCGAATGTGCAGGGGGCGGCATTGCATAAGCATTTCACGAGAAATGCTTGTGCAATGACAAATGCCGACAGCGTATGCAGTCGGCATTTATCGATTTGCGGCGGACATGATCCACTACAGCGGATCATGTCCGCTCATACTATGATAAATCGGCCCCAATATATGTGAGTATCTCTCCCTAGTTTATTCTGACTTTAACTGGACATTAAACTTATTGCATATATCAGTTACACACATTATATTGCAATATAAATATTTTAAAAGCATTTAACACTGTTATTTCATTAGCACAAATTAATAATTTTGCAAATTGAGAGTAGTTCAGGGATACATTTCCTGGTGGAATTTATCTTCATGTGCTGTGGCCAGTTAGAAATTGTTTACCTAACCCTGTGTTCTAAACTATCAAATCACTGTGCAGAATGTTGCAGGCTTAGCTTTCAGAAGTATTTAGCAGCCAAAGGAGGCAAAATAAACAACAATTTTATATTGCAATGTTGTTTTATTTTCTTCATTTAAAACATGTGGCACACTAAAAGTTGCGTGCGAGCAAAAAGAGGTTTATTATGTGCGCGTCGGGTGTTGCTCTTGTAGTACAAGTTTAAAGTAAATGTGATTGCTTGAGCGCAATTGAAGTAGTGGGAATAGCGCATCCTCAGAGCTCTGCTTAACTGTTTTGCAAAACAAAAAGTATTACAAAACTCATTAAAAAACATTACAAAGTTAAGTTACACTCATAATAATAGAAGATAGAAGATTCCGTCTGGATGAAGACTTCTGCACGTCTGGAGGACCACTTCTGCCCGGTTGGATGAAGACTTCTGCCCAGTTGGATGAAGACTTCTGCCCGGTTGGATGAAGACTTCTGCCCTCTGGAGGACCACTTCTGCCCGGTTGGGTGAAGATATCTCCCGGTAAGGTGATCTTCAATGGGTTAGTGTTAGGTTTTTTAAGGGGGGATAGGGTGGGTTTTAGAGTAGGGTTGGTTGTGTGGGTGGTGGGTTTTAATGTTGGGGGGGTATGTGTACTTTTTTTTTTTTACAGGTAAAAGAGCCGATTACTTTGGGGCAATGCCCCGCAAAAGGCCCTTTTAAGGTCTTTTGTAATTTAGTGTAGGGTAGGGCTTTTTTATTTTGGGGGGGCTTTTTTATTTTATTAGGGGGATTAGATTAGGTGTAATTATTTTAAAAATCTTGTAATTTGTTTATTATTTTCTGTAATTTAGTGTTTGTTTTTGTACTTTTGATAATTTAATTTAATTGTAATTAATTGTATTTAATTTAGGTAATTAATTTAATTATAGTGTAGTGTTAGGTGTTAGTGTAACTTAGGTTAGGTTTTATTTTACAGGTAAATTAGTCTTTATTTTAACTTGGTAGTTATTAAATAGTTAATAACTATTTAATAACTATTCTACCTAGTTAAAATAAATACAAAGTTTCCTGTAAAATAAAAATAAACCCTAAGCTAGATACAATGTAACTATTAGTTATATTGTAGCTAGTTTAGGGTTTATTTTATTGGTAAGTATTTAGTTTTAAATAGGAATTATTTAGTTAATGAGTTAGGGTTAGACTTAGGTTTAGGGGTTATACATTTAATATAGTGGTGGCGACGTTGGGGGCAGCAGATTAGGGGTTAATAAATGTAGCTAGGTGGTGGCGATGTTAGGGACGGCAGATTAGGGGTTAATAATATTTAACTATTGTTTGCGATGCGGGAGTGCCGCGGTTTAGGGGTTAATATCTTTATTGAAGTGGCGGCGATGTCCGGTTCGGCAGATTAGGGGTTAAAAATGTTATTTTAGTGTTTGCGATGCGGGAAGGCCTCGGTTTAGGGGTTAATAGGTAGTTTATGGGTGTTAGTGTATTTTTAGCACTTTAGTTAAGAGTTTTATGCTACGGCGTTGTAGTGTAAAACTCTTAACTACTGACTTTTAAATGCGGTACCAGGCTTGACAGGAGAGGGTGTACCGCTCACGTTTAGTCAGACTCGTAATACCGGCGCTATGCAAGTCCCATTGAAAATATAGGATACGCAATTGATGTAAGTGGATTTGCGATATTTCCGAGTCTGGCCAAAAAAGTGAGCGGTACACCTGTACCTGCAAGACTCGTAATACCAGCAGGCGTTAAAAAGCAGCGTTAGGACCTCTTAACGCTGCTTTTTAACCCTAACGCACAACTCGTAATCTAGGCCTAAGTTTACCAAAAATAATTAACACTAAAATCATGAAAAATAAAAAACACTAAGATTACAAAAAAATAAACGAAATTATCAAGAATAAAAACAATTACACCTAATCTAATAGCCCTATAAAAATAAAAAAGCCCCCCAAAATAAAAACACCCCTTAGCCTACAACTACCAATAGCCCTTAAAAGGGCCTTTTGTAGGGCATTGCCCTAAGTTAAAAAGCTCTTTTACCTGTAAAACCCACCACCCAACCAACCCCCCAAAATAAAAAACCTAACTCTTAAAAAAACCTAATCTAACCATTGCCCCTAAAGGGGCATTTGTATGTTTTGAACAGCCAATAGGATTTAAGTAGGTCTTATCCTATTGGCTGTTTTGAACAGCTAATAGGATTTCCGTAGGTTGCATTCTATTGGCTATTTTGAACAGCCAATAGGATTTCAGAAGCTCTTATCCTATTGGCTGATTTGAATTTAAAGAATCAAATCAGTCAATAGGAATACAAGGTAGGCCATTTTGAAACGGCTACCTTGCATTCAACTTTAGTGTACGGCGACGACCGTATGAAGAGGACGCTCTGCGCAGGATGTCTTCGGCTTCCAGGATGTCTCCGTTCCACCGGGATGAAGATAGAAGACGCTCCCGGGATGGATGAAGACCTCGCCACCTGGATGAAGACCTTGCTGCCTGGATGGAGATGGATGTCCGGACTTCAGAAACCGTGAGTAGACAATGCAAAAGAGCTGAATTCCCTTTTAAGGGCAATGCCCATACAAATGCCCCTTTAGGGGCAATGGGTAGCTTAGTTTTTTTTTGAGTTAGGTTTTTTTATTTTGGGTGGTGGGTTTTACTGTTGGGGGGGAATTTGTATTTTTTTACAGTTAAAGAGCTGATTTCTTTAGGGCAATGCCTTACAAAATGTCCTTTTAAGGGCTATTAGTAGTTTATTGTAGGCTAGGGGGTATTTTTATTTTGGGGGGGCATTTTTTATTTTTACAGGGCTATTAGATTAGGTGTAATTGTTTTTATTTTTAATTTTTTGTAATCTAAGTGTTTTTTATTTTTCGTGATTTTAGTGTTAAATATTTTTGGTAAACTTAGATTTTTTTAGATTTTTCGTAGGATTTGTTTTTATTTAGTTGCAATTTAGATTTTTAATTTATTTTCTTAGTATTAGGTTTTTTTAAATTTGTAATTTAGATATTTTAATTGGTAGTATTTTTTATTTTATTATATTAGTTATTTTAGGTTAATGTATAGTTTAATGTTAGGTTTATATTTATTTCACAGGTAAGTTTTTATTTATTTAAATAGTTATATTGTAATTTTAATTTAAAGTTAGGGGGGTGTTAAGTTTAGGGGTTAACAGTTTAATTTAGTGTTTTGCAATGTGGGGCAGCGGTTTAGGTGGTTAATACGTTTATTTAGTGGTGGAGATGTGGGAGGCCGGAGGTTTAGAGGTTAATAACTTTATTTAGTGGCCGCGATGTCGGGGAGCGGCAGAATAGGGGTTAATAACTTTATTATATTGGCGGCGCTGTCGGGGTGCAAGGGAATATGGGTTAATATATTTAAATAGTGTTGGCGATGTGGGTGGGCGGCAGATTAGGGGTTAATAGGTTTATTATAGTGTTTGCAATGCGGGAGGTGGCGGGTTCAGGGTTAATAGGTAGTTTATGGGTGTTAGTGTACTTTGTAACCCTTTAGTTATGAGTTTTGTGAAACATTTTTGTGGTGCAAAACTCATAAATAATGGTTTCAGATGGCGTTATGGATCGTGTCAATATAGGCTGTAACGCAAGCATTTTAGTCTCACCTCAAAACTTGTAATAACGGCACTATGGAAATGCCACGCAAAAATGTCATTTTTTGAGTGCAGGATTGACGTTGCTATACAGGTTAAAATGCTTGCGGTACAGCTATACCGACACGACTCGTAATATGTTTTCAGCGTTAAAAGCCACTACGCAAAACTCGTAATCTAGGTGAGAGTGAATTGCCGGCATCCTCTTTATGCTGCAACACACCACAAACATCCTGCCAATGTACACAATTCAGTACAATGCCATAAGAACAGACCCTGCCAGTTATAATTATATGTCACCACTGAAGCAGCAAAGATTGTTTTGGGAACACATGGTTTGAGGAATGAAGGAAATTACAAATTTGTCTAGAAAGCAGAGCATATTTCAAATGGAAGAATCACTATATTTTGTTGGCAACAATATATCCAATAATAATTTGTCCAGCCAGCAAAACTGACAAACAGTTGTGAATGGCTGTAGTCGTTGTAGTAAATGAACTAACATAATTTGGTGTTATTGCCTTTTATATATATGTTTTCACTGAGAAATAATATGATTTAGATTGATTTTTGGTTCTAGGATAAAATGAACATCTATATTGAATGATATTTTCACTATGGTTTTGTAGTATTAGTTTCCAACCTATAATCAGTGTAAATTGAAAACAGTGGCAGTAAAAAGAACAAAGTTAAAGTTATCGATTAGTAATGAGGATTAATAGTCCATCCTGTCAAAATACTTCTTCTTCTCCTCTCAAGACAAGAACTCAAAACAGCAATGCTTTTTTGTTTTTCACATCCAAATAGAGCCAGTGCAACCATGAGGCACAACACCAGGCAGTTGCCTTAAGGCACCAATACAGTTGGGAGCTAAGTTGCACAGCAGTATGGGGAAAAATGTATTTGTTGTTTTAATGTCTGCTGTTCTTTTGGAAAAAGGAGGCATGGAGGTTTCTGCCATATACACCATACAACTAATATTACAATTTGTATTGTATTTTTGGTTAGGCTATTTAGTTAGTTTTCTAGTTTGCAACCAAAATAGCAGGCACAGTGGCGTCACTAGGGGGGTGCGGGCCGCACCTGGGTGACCCCCTCCAGGGGGTTACACCAAAAAAAAAAAAATGTTTTTTTTTTTTTTAATTTTTTTATTGAAATTCAAAGAAATACAATGTTGAGATGCATAGATTATTTTATTAGAGGCTGGCATTTGTGAACATTAGTGGGACTGGGGAAGTTGTAGACACACAATTTTTTTGCCCCTTGAGCCAGTGCTGCAATTTCAACAAATAGTTTTCCCGGCTGCTTTTGCTTGTTTGTACTTTGCTCCTCCCCTGCCCAATTTCACTATGAATGTTCTGGGTGTGCCGTGGGGCTTGCAAAGTTGCGCTGCTAGCCTAAACCTGCCTGCCTATCTGTGCTCACTGCTCAGTGACATGCGGCCCAGGGCTGTGCACTGACAGACTTGGAACAGAGTCAGAGAGCAGAATTTTCATAGTTTGCGCGCCTAAACCTTTTCTTCAGTGATTTATTTTAGAGTGCTCTGCTTATCTTTCATTTGATGTTCTGCTGAGCCAGGGAGCAGCTCTAGGCATGAGCTTCATAATTAATGCAGTGCAGTTTACATATTTTGTATGTGTGTGTCTGAGTTTTTGTGTGTCTCCGTGTTTTTGTGTGTGTGTCTGAGTGTGTTTCCGAGTGTTTGTGTGTGCATCTGAGTATGTTTTTAAGTGTGTCTGAGTGTTTGTATGTGTGTTTGCCTGTGTTTTTGTGTGTGTCTGCTTTCTGAGGGGGGGGGGGGTGACACCATGACTTACTGCACCGGGTGACACCAACCCTAGTGACGCCACTGAGCAGGCACCTTATTTGACAGCCAATTTACGCTATTTGTTATTCTCATATATTCTGCAATAAAATAAGTTTGATTTGTGATATGCCTTATCCTGGGTTGCTAAAAAACATTGCACACTACCTGGGTCCAAAATAATGAGGATAATTAATTAATTGTATTCACTTGCTATCTAGTTCAACTTTGATTTATCAGATAGACCATACAATGTTAAACAACTTTACAATTTACTTCAAAGTGTATATATATATATATATATATATATATATATATATATATATATATATATATATATATATATATATTTATATACCTGCTGTATGAATATATATATATATACAGTGTATATATATATATATATATATATATATATATATATATATATATATATATATATATATATATATATATATATATATATATGTATATGTATTATCTGCAATGCATCTCTTGTCACTGGGAGAGAAATGGTCAGACTGTGCATAAATACAAACAAAAATAAAATTGTGGGGCTCACAAAAAGCAGAAGCTCCAGCTGTGGATAAATGGTGTTTGATGGGAATAAGAGCTGTGGTGATAGGGGAAGGGTTGAGATCAGAAAGCAACAGCATTCTTGCTAATTTCAAGCACTAATGAGAGCTTCTCCTGCATCACGCTGTGTTCTTCACTTCCTCTATTGTGTTCCTACACTTCTTAGTTATAATAACTATTAAACATGCAAGTAATGTGTCATTTTCTAAAGGCCTTAAAAAAAGCATGAACTTGGCTTAAAGGACAGGATCAATATTACTGATCTTTCTGCTTTCCAGAGCTCAACCTCTAATGGATGTTTTCATGAACACTCAGGGCACCCAGCTGTTTGTGTTACACCGTGCTACAGAGACCTGCTTATTTATATTTGTGCTCAGTTAAATGTGAGACCACCTAATTAATAAGTACACAGGGAAGCTCAATAAACACAAGGAGATTCATTTCAGAAGAAGAGCAAGTAGATTCAGAACACACATTTCTTTCTTTTTTTTTCTTTTTTTTTATACTCTCAGTCTATAACTTCCAACCTATCACAAAGGGCATTAAAGGCACATTATATGCTTTGAGGTTGTAATATTTAAAATTTAGTTTAATTATATGTAGTAACAAACATTTGCAATATACTGTACTTTTATTATTTATTTTGTCCCCTTTTTCTTTAATTTAATTCTGAACATTTTTCCATTCCAATTTATATTAAAAGTGGAATTGCACACTCCAGACTTACTATGCTATATCACATATAGTCATTGGTTGTACACTTTAGTGACTCATTTATACCTGTCCCTAATTGGCCTCAGTAGAGAAGGAAACCTAGGTTATAACATGGAGGTTCCCATTTGTTGCCTAAATGCTAAAATCTTACATTTACTTTTTGAATACTTTTTGATAGTAAGGTAGGGAGGAATTTAGTATCACTTTAAGTATTCAAAAAGTAAAAGTAACATTTTAGCCTTTTTTAAAACAAATGGATAAACAGATCTGAAATGTTATTGATATTTTAGATGGAGTTTAATTCATCAGTTGTAGTGAAGATGCAGTATAACTTACTTTTTAATGTATATAAATTTTAAATACCCTGCGCTCCGGCCGCCATTTTCAAAACTAATGTATTTTGTGAGCTAACAGTTCGAACTGTTTTTCCAATCAGCACTGTAGCCATATGGCACTTTTGTTGCAGCTAGAGCACTGATTGGAGAATAGATCAAACTGTTAGCTCCGAAAAAAGAATAGATTTAGTGGGCAGCCGGAGCAAGGGATATTTGAATTTCATATCTATATTAAAAAGTAAGTTAAAGCGCATCTTCATTAAACTGATTAATTAAACGCCATCTAAATTATATAGCTAACATTCTGGATCTGTTTATCCAAAGGGGGGAGTTTACTATTAGTTTAAGCTACAACTATAGGGGTTGATCGCAATCTTGTTTCCGTTAAAAATAAAGATTTCTGAGCTGTGGCTGTTATTGTTTATTTCCATTAATTACAAACCTTCTTTAATGATACCTCTGAAGAAAGATATTGCTACCTCTCAAAAAAAAAAGAAAAAGGAAATAGTTACCAGCTTAGTTAATCTTCCAATTTCATAATCCAAAAACCAAATGTGCCCGATTCACAACAAACAACAAGTTCATTTCATGGATTTAGCAGCCTCTTTTTGCTCAACATGTGCCTTTCACAGAGAAGAACTCTCCTGTAGCATATCAGTCTGATCCTGGCTGAAAAAGAGGCTGTTTCCTGGGTGGTAACTAGCCATATAACAAGCTATTATGCTATTATTTGTTCCCAGGTTAAGTGCTTCTCTCTTTTTATTTATGCAAATTAGGACTCTTAGGGAAATCTCCCTAAGCATGATGCGGGAATCCAGACGTGGACGCGTTGCTCAGTGTGCCTAGAGGGATATTGCTACACGTCACTGACAAGGCCCACACTAGGCTGAAATGTACGCCTGGGGTTTTGCCGTTTCTCTTGTTCAGAGAGGGATTGCCTGGTATTTCGGGGCTGGACTGTACTGTTAAGTCAGGATCAGACTGATATGCTTCAGGAAAGTTCTCTGTGAAAGGCACATGTTGAGCAAAAAGAGGCTGCTTCTTGGGTGGTAACTAGCCATAGAACAAGCTATTATGCTATATTGTTCGTTCCCAGGTTGAGCTCTTCTCTCTTTTTATTTATGCAAATTATGACTTTTAGGGAAGTCTCCCTAAGTGTGATGTGGGAATCCAGAAGTGGATCCGTTGCTCAGTGTGCCTAGAGGGATATGGCTGCACCTCACTGACAAGGCCAAAATGTACGTCTGGGGTTTTGCTGTTTCTCTCGTTCAGAGAGGGATTGCCTGGTATTTCGGGGCTGGACTGTACTGTTAAGTCAGAATCAGACTGATATGCTACAGGAAAATTCTTCTCTGTGAAAGGCACATGTTGAGCAAAAAGAGACTGCTTCTTGGGTGGTAACTAGCCATAGAACAAGCAATTATGCTATATTGTTCGTTCCCAGGTTGAGCTCTTCTCTCTTTTTATTTATGCAAATTATGACTTTTAGGGAAGTCTCCCTAAGTGTGATGTGGGAATCCAGAAGTGGATCCGTTGCTCAGTGTGCCTAGAGGGATATGGCTGCACCTCACTGACAAGGCCAAAATGTACGTCTGGGGTTTTGCTGTTTCTCTCGTTCAGAGAGGGATTGCCTGGTATTTCGGGGCTGGACTGTACTGTTAAGTCAGAATCAGACTGATATGCTACAGGAAAATTCTTCTCTGTGAAAGGCACATGTTGAGCAAAAAGAGACTGCTTCTTGGGTGGTAACTAGCCATATAACAAGCTATTATGCTATTGTTTATTCCCAGGTTGAGCGCTACTCTCTTTTTATTTAAACATACACACACACTCTCATACAACACACACACACTACACTCTCATATATCTCATCAAGACCCAGTAAACATGTTGTTGCGACCCAATAATGGATCACGACCTGTGGTTTGAAGACCCCTGGTCTAGAAGACCTTTATAATAAGACACCTTAACAGATACAAACGAACTATTCTTAGATTAAATGGACAAAAAAAACTAGGCTTGTGCATTTGTTTGTTACAAATACAAATTCATAACGAAAATATGGATATTAATTTAGTTTTACCAAAACGAATATCTGAATGAATGCACTAACTAATTTAAAACATAACTAATATAAATAATTTCTATATTTGTTAAGTTAAAGGGACTTAAAACTCAAATGTTTGCTTTAATGATTTAGATAGAGCAATTTTAAACAACTTTCTAATTTACTTCTATTATACGTTTTCTTCGTTCTCTTGGTATCTTTTGTTGAAAAGCAGGGATGTAAGCTTAAGAGCCGGCCCATTTCTGGAGCACTATTTAGCAGCAGTTGTGCAAAGAAGGTTATCCATTTGCAAGAGCACTAGATGGCAGCACTATTTCCTGCCATGTAGTGCTCCAGATGACTACATATGTATCTCTTCAACAGAGAATACCATGAGAATGAAGCAAATTTGAAAATAGAAGTAAAATGGGAACTTTTTTTATAAGGGTATGCTCGGTCTGAATTACAAAAGAAAATGTTTGGGTTTCATATCCATTTAAGTGGACACATACCTATATCATAATGGGGAGGCACGCTAATACTTTTCTTCTTCATAGACTCCAGGGCCGCTCTAATGCGAACATTAGTGCAGTGGGTCCCAGATCCTGTGCTAAAGGACCTTCTCCTTTAGCGCAGATGGGAGGGTGCACTAATCTGACCTTCTTCACTGAGTCCAGGACTGGGCTAAAAGGAAAATTAGGCCCTGGTCCCTATGAAGAGTTGGATTAGTGCAGCTCCCCAGTGCACTATAGGTAAGTATCCAAAAGTCACACTGTGTCATCTGCAGCAAGATGGCATTTACATTAGTTTTAATGAAAACTAATGTAAATCTCAAAGAATATTCAGTATTTCGTTTGTATTAAACTAACTGAATACCGAATAGTACAGTACATGAATATTCAGAAAAACAAACAATTTTCAGAATATTTGTTCCGAATGAATTATTCATTGCTGCGCAAGTCTAGTAAACACCTTGTAATTACAAGACATTTCTGTTGTGTTGCTATAGAATAATATATCAGTCAATACTTAAAGGACCTTGATACCCAAATATTGAAACACTTGAAAGTGATGCAGCATAGCTGCAAAAAGCTGACTAGAAAATATCACCTGACCATCTCTTTGTAAAAAAGAAAGATATTTTACCTCAAAATTATTTACACTCCATTGTAAAGGACTTTCGGTAGCAAATCAGTATGCCTGTCACGAGACATGCAAGGGAGTGAGCCTCATGCACACTTGTGTTATTTCCTTATTCAGTTTAAGGAAGTTTACTATGAAATCTCACAAGAGTTAAGTGAAATCTCATGAGATCACAGTAAAAGAGTTCATGACTGTTGATGCCGATTGGCTGCTGTTAGTTTCTTCCTTCTTTTTTTTTTTTCTGTAGCTGGGATTTTTTTTTTTACCTGTAGCTGGGCAGTAACTGAAAGATAACATTTTACACAGCACTTACTCAGGTGAGCTGAGGAAATTAAGAGGTAAAATATCTTCCTTTTTTACATAGAGATTCTTAGGTGATATTTTCCTATCAGCTTTTTACAGTTATGCTTCATCACTTTCAAGTGATTTAGCAGATGAGTAATATGTCCCTTTAACATATTTTAAATAAACATCCATTTTTGCTGCAATAATTTTTCAATAGACAAACTCTGCCCACCATTTGCCTGATTTGGAGGAGCCCAATTGGGTGTTCACTAACAACAATGGCCTAGTTTCCATTGAGGTGGTAAAGTTTGGAAACTCATGATAAAACCATTTATCTCCATTAAAGTCTATGGATAATTTTTATGTTACCACCAGTTTCTACACTTCACCACCTCATTGGAAACTAGGCCCAATGTTTCCCACTGTCATAAAGTTAGTATAAAGTACAGTAATTGTTGTTTTCTGATAAAGCCAGTTAGGGAAGATTTATAGCAGGGTTAGCCTTTATAAGTCAGCAGGGTGTATTTCAAGTTCTAAGAATTATAAATTGCTAAATCACGTGAAAAGGGGCAAAATAAATCATTAAAATGTATTGCAAAGATGTTTTATTACGCACAACTAAACATTCTATATACAAATGTCAAGTTGTGTACTGTGTCTTTAAGCCCACTTAAGAGAGTATCATATCTAAGCAGATGTATAATAAATACGTAATATATATATATTAATAATACATTATGCACACTATGACCTCAGATGAATCCCTTCTCTTGATATGTAAACACCTGTTTGCTTTTTTTCTAGGTAGCTATTGATTTTACAGCATCAAATGGTGATCCTCGGAACAGCTGTTCTCTGCACTATATCCACCCATACCAGCCCAATGAGTATCTGAAGGCACTAGTTGCAGTCGGTGAGATTTGCCAAGACTATGACAGGTAAAATATAGTGTTTATGGCATTAGGTTTCTCAGGGGAGCCTGTTGTAAGTCCCTCTGTAACTGTTTACTGTGCCCTGATGGCTGAAAGCGTTATGCAACAAGATGTTTGTCCACAGTGGCACCTGAGTAATTTGTTCCTCATAACAGATTAAATGAGCTGACTCAACGCACTCAACCATGCACCTGGTTAGATACCTTATATCCATATAGAGATGCTATGTTATTAACTATTTGTCACCTGGCTATTTTGATATGCATAAAATTGAAATACTGTATGATGTTTATAAGAACTAAATTAATATTATGATGATGGTGATGATAGTGTGTAAAGTAAAAACTCAAGCACTTATATAAATGAAAACTAGATTGTTTTATTATAAGAATAAATATGAATTCTCAAAAAGCAATTTTAATTGTACAATTATGCATCATAGACCATAAAATTGTAATCCAAATAATGTGTGTTTCAGATATATCGGTGTGAGTTTTGAGTTTTTAGTTTGCACTGTTCTTTATGATTCCAATCATTTATTTTATTGATTGTTGTGTTGTCCTATAATTTAGTGTCTGTGTGTGCATATGTGCGTGTGCGCTTGCGTGTGCGTTTGTGTGTGCATGTGTGTGCATGAGCGCTTGTGTGTACGTGTACGTGTGGGTGTATATATTCTTATTTTATTATTATGATAATGATTTTTGTATATCTAGCAAGTGCTGTTTGAGAAACAGAAACAAAAAATATAAATACCCTTATAAATACAAAACCTCAACAAGGAATTCTTCTGGAGGCTAAAGAGACAGTAAAGTCAAAATTAAACTTTCATTGTTTAGATATAGCATATGAAAAGAAAAAAAAATATTATTCTTTTAACAAATTTCTTCTTTCTTCTCTTTGTGTCCGTTGTTAAAAATTAAACCAAGGTAGGCTTAAAGGAGCTTAGGATCATATTTTTATATTTAGCACTCTGTAACAATGGTGTTTGTAACAATGTGTAACATTGAGTTCTAAAGACACACGCATGCTCCTTAGCTTCTATCAGCCTACCTAGATTTGCTCTTCAATATGGATACCAACAGAAAAAAGTAAATTTCATATAAGTTAGTTAGAACATTTAAAAACAAACTGCATGACCTATCTGACTGATGAGCCATTCATCTGGACTTGTCTGCCCCATTAATATACACGGACCCAGAAAGGTATTGTGTTGGGTGGGCGTCTAGAAGAAAAATGAACTGTACAGCTATAGGCTTTAGTTCAGCTAAGCATGGAATTAACATTCTTATTCACAATGTGTTCTATCATTTTGGAATTACAACAGCCCCCCATTCCTTACTGCAGCTGTGCCAATGTATAGAGCTGACCAATGAAAATGTGCAATACAGCATAACATTATGAACTTTCTTATTTCTTTCTTATTGCTGTAATCATTGATGAATAAATCATGTGATTGTAAGACTGCAAACAGTGTTGTAATGTTCTTTGGTTTATGTTACGAGTTTGAGTTCTTTTGATGAAACTTTATGACCTGCTAGGTTTATCCACGCTTTCTGAGCCTCAACTGTTTCCTACATTATTTGTCTTTAGGACCCAAATTAATGACCTTTTGCTTCCTTACAAGGGAAGAGCTATTGCTTGTGTATTCTTTCTATTTGTGTGAGGAATCGTTTGCACTTATTGGCAAATTTATGTTATTTATGTCAATTACTTAAGATCTTCTATTATTAATGATATTGTTTACTTGCTGGAAGCTCAAATCTCTTACAGACAACTTTGTCTAATGATAAAGAAATTTAATTTTCCCGTGGCAGAGGACTTGTTTATGCACTAATATTGTTATCCAATACTATTTAGCCTAGTACAGTACTCTGGGGTTGTTACTGAATATGTCCTCCTGTTAAATATACTCCATTCACCACTCCATTACTTATCTATTAATAACCTTATTATTTTGTTTCCATTTTCCAGTATTACAAGTGGAGCGCTGATTTATCATGCACCCGTAAACTGGCAAATTTGGTTAAGTGTGGTGTAGTTGGTTTTTTTAAAAAAAAAATAACAGCAAGAAGCAGTTATGAGGGTTTAAATTGAGCGGTTGTGGGATGTTAGAAAAAAAATGGTAAAGTGCCTTTACATTGCGCTCTATGGGGCCTCTGTTATTCCTAGAAATATATATGTATATGCTTATATACATATATATATATATATATATATATATATATACACTGTGTGCAGAATTATTAGGCAAATGAGTATTTTGACCACATCATCCTCTTTATGCATGTTGTCTTACTCCAAGCTGTATAGGCTCGAAAGCCTACTACCAATTAAGCATATTAGGTGATGTGCATCTCTGTAATGAGAAGGGGTGTGGTCTAATGACATCAACACCCTATATCAGGTGTGCATAATTATTAGGCAACTTCCTTTCCTTTGGCAAAATGGGTCAAAAGAAGGACTTGACAGGCTCAGAAAAATCAAAAATAGTGAGATATCTTGCAGAGGAATGCAGCACTCTAAAGATTGCAAAGCTTCTGAAGCATGATCATCGAACAATCAAGCGTTTCATTCAAAATAGTCAACAGGGTCGCAAGAAGCGTGTGGAAAAACCAAGGCGCAAAATAACTACCCATGAACTGAGAAAAGTCAAGCGTGCAGCTGCTAAGATGCCACTTGCCACCAGTTTGGCCATATTTCAGAGCTGCAACATCACTGGAGTGCCCAAAAGCACAAGGTGTGCAATACTCAGAGACATGGCCAAGGTAAAAAAGGCTGAAAGACGACCACCACTGAACAAGACACACAAGCTGAAACGTCAAGACTGGGCCAAGAAATATCTCAAGACTGATTTTTCTAAGGTTTTATGGACTGATGAAATGAGAGTGAGTCTTGATGGGCCAGATGGATGGGCCCGTGGCTGGATTGGTAAAGGGCAGAGAGCTCCAGTCCGACTCAGACGCCAGCAAGGTGGAGGTGGAGTACTGGTTTGGGCTGGTATCATCAAAGATGAGCTTGTGGGGCCTTTTCGGGTTGAGGATGGAGTCAAGATCAACTCCCAGTCCTACTGCCAGTTTCTGGAAGACACCTTCTTCAAGCAGTGGTACAGGAAGAAGTCTGCATCCTTCAAGAAAAACATGATTTTCATGAAGGACAATGCTCCATCACACGCGTCCAAGTACTCCACAGCATGGCTGGCAAGAAAGGGTATAAAAGAAGAAAATCTAATGACATGGCCTCCTTGTTCACCTGATCTGAACCCCATTGAGAACCTGTGGTCCATCATCAAATGTGAGATTTACAAGGAGGGAAAACAGTACACCTCTCTGAACAGTGTCTGGGAGGCTGTGGTTGCTGCTGCACGCAATGTTGATGGTGAACAGATCAAAACACTGACAGAATCCATGGATGGCAGGCTTTTGAGTGTCCTTGCAAAGAAAGGTGGCTATATTGGTCACTGATTTGTTTTTGTTTTGTTTTTGAATGTCAGAAATGTATATTTGTGAATGTTGAGATGTTATATTGGTTTTACTGGTAAAAATAATTGAAATGGGTATATATTTGTTTTTTATTAAGTTGCCTAATAATTATGCACAGTAATAGTCACCTGCACACACAGATATCCCCCTAAAATAGCTATAACTAAAAACAAACTAAAAACTACTTCCAAAACTATTCAGCTTTGATATTAATGACTTTTTTGGGTTCATTGAGAACATGGTTGTTGTTCAATAATAAAATGAATCCTCAAAAATACAACTTGCCTAATAATTCTGCACTCCCTGTATATATATATATATATATATATATATATATAAATGTGTGTGTTAATATGTCTATATACACATAAAAAACACATACAGTAAATGTAAATATATATGGCATCAAATAAGCACCTGAAAGACGTGGATAAACTGCATAGTAAGCAAACAGTTGAAGACTGAACAGTAGAAGACTGTAGGAAGTGTGGTAGAAATCAGGATACACACACATACTACCTAGACCTCATAGGAACCAGGCAAAGGATGTGACTGGTCCCCCCCATTTCAGAATAGGTGCAATATGAGCTACCTCTTTGTGACTGTTAGTCATCCTTCCTGCTTGGTTAGTCCATGCCAGAGAATATGCCCTTGTGCAGCCACTTTTGTACAAAAGTACTTTAGAACCATATTGAAAGCATGTCACCATCTTTGTAAGAGCAAACCCATACACTGAGCCTCATAGCATCTTAAAGGGACATGAAACCCCACATTTTTCTTTTCAGATAGAGCATATCATTTTTTAAACATCTGCTTGAATAAAGTAGTCAGACATTAAAGATTATGCATTAAAGGGATAGTAAACACTAAACCCCACATTTTTCTTTTCAGATAGAGCATATCATTTTTTAAACATCTGCTTGAATAAAGTAGTCAGACCTTAAAGATTATGCATTAAAGGCAGGGACAAAACTACAGGGGGTGCAGAGGTCGCAGGTGCGACTGGGCCCCTGAGGGTGGGGGCTCAGCTTAAAAAAAAAAATGTATATATATTTTTTTTTAAATAAAAAACGTTAACCTACCACTGCCTGCACTGATATCATGTAAGTGTGACATGACTACAGGGGTTAGTGTTTCTGTTTTACCCATTGGTGTTTATGTGTGTGTGTATGTATGTGACTGTGTGTGTATTTATGCATGTATGTGTGTGTGTGTGTGTGTGTGTGTGTATGTTTGTGGAACCAGCAAATTACAGACCTTGTTACTACAGCATGGGGGGGGGCAGGGGGTAAACAGTGTCACTATACAGTACCACTATATACAGTACAGGGGGGCTGGACCATGTCACAGACTACTGTGGTCACTTTATAAAGTACTGGGCGGGTAGGATCAGGCCAGCCATCTCACCAGCAGATTACAGACTGTGTCACTAACTTACTATATACAGTACTGGGGGGTTAAATAGTGTCACTATATATATACAGTAATAGGGGGGTCAGACCATCTCACAGACTGTGGGCACAGGGTACCTCCTTTTGCAGACATGTAATCTGATTCACATTTTTTTCTGTGTTAAATGTAATAAAATAAAAAAAAAATATGTATTAAATTCACCTTTTTTGGAGGGGGTGGGGTGGTGGGGGGGCCCCTTCTTATATTATTGCACCTGGGCTATGTGGTTTCTAGTTACGCCTCTGATTAAAGGGATAGTCAACACTAAAATTGTTATTGTTTAAAAAGATAGATAATGCCTTTACTACCCATTTCCCACCTTTGCACAACCAACAATGTTATATTAATATACTTTATAACATCTAAACCTCTAAATTTCTGCCTGTTTCTAAGCCACTATAAACAGCCTCTTATCACATGATTTTTTATTTGTTTTTCACAACAGGATACTGCTAGTTCATGTGGGCCATATAGATAACATTGGGTTCATGCCCATAGGTTCTGCACAACACAGCTAAAATGCAAGTCAATAGATAATAAACATAGTCATGTGATCAGGGGGCTGTCAAAAGAGGCTTAGATACGGTAATCACAGAGGTTAAAAGTATATTACTATAACCATGTTGCTGTGCAAAACTGGGGAATGGGTAATAAAGGGATTGTCTATCTTTTTAAACAATAAAACAATTTGAGTTGACTGTCTCTTTAAAGGCATATTCACATTTTTGTTAATGCAAATAAAGGGATAGAATGGTAAAGGGAAATTAGCCTGGGTGCATTTCAATTTTAAATATTTTTTTTTTCTTTGCAGTTTACTTCCATTAGCAACAATGCTTCTAGTAAAACGCATTAGTGTTTTTCAGCGGCATATGCACCTATGCTGTGAGGGTCCGTACACCAGTATTAAAGCTCAGAGAGTTAGAGGTGGTGTGTATTGTTCCTGTGTCATTTAGACTACTCCGGACTCTCTGAGGTGTTGTTTGAATACTGGTACACAAGTGCAAACAGCATATGTGCATATGCCGCACAAAACAGTCATAACTTTTACAACTAGCATTTTTAAAAAATGGAAGTTTATTGCAAAAATGCTTCTGTTTAAAATTCAAATGCATTTAAAATCTGACTACTTTATTTAAGCAGATGTGCTTACATGATTGTAATTATTTTTTTTCTTTCATTTTAACTTCATTAACCAGAAATTCTAAACATTTTTACTTAGTTAATGCTTGCTTCCCTGTTTTCACAGGTGCTCAACTTGATTAGGGTGAAGTATATTTGTATCTTGTGGACCTCAATCTGTTTCTGAAGCCTTTATGGCTTTAGCCTAAGAACATTTCAAATTATATTTCTAAGCTTTCTTATATTTAATCTTTGAAAACTACCTATACTTTATGTTGACCTTGAATGCTTATTAAACATTCTTTGCACCTGTGATGTTCCCATAATCCCCTGGGAACATATGCTGCAGTTTCTATGCATATGATTTTGTTGCTTGAAAATTGTTTGCTTTGTTTTATGTCTTAAAAGGCTGTCTTGCCATATGTTGTGTTTAACTTATTTATTGAAAATATATTGTGAAAGGGAGTTAAATAGTTAATAGTGGTGTGGAATCAAAAAATAAAAATGTATATCTTATAAAATGTATTAGAAATTTTAAAAGGACATTGTACTTTGTTTTTTAACTAAAGGAGAATATTTTAAGACTGTATTATATAGTCTTTGTTTTTTTAATTAAAGGGACAGTCTAGTCCAAAATAAACTTTCATGATTCAGATAGCGTATGTAATTTTAAACAATTTTCCAATTTACTTTTATCCCCAATTTTGCTTTGTTCTCTTGGTATTCTTAGTTGAAAGCTTAACCTAGGAGGTTCATATGCTAATTTCTTAGACCTTGAAGGCCGCCTCTTAAGAATGCATTTTAACAGGTTTTTCACCACTAGAGGGTGTTAGTTCATGAATTTCATATAGATAACACTGTGCTCATGCATGTGAAGTTACCTGGGTGCTATCACTGATTGGCTAAACTGCAAGTCTGTCAAAAGAACTGAAAAAAGGGGCAGTTTGCAGGGGCTCAGATACAAGATAATCACAGAGGTAAAAAATATATAAATATAACTGTGTTGGTTATGCAAAACTGGGGAATGGGTAAAAAAGGGATTATCTATCTTTTAAAACAATAACAATTCTGGTGTAGACTGTCCCTTTAATTTCTGTGCTGAATCAACTTTTATGCCAGGTTTTAGGGATGCCTCTCCTTGCATATAAATGCAGCTGTGGGTAGGGTTGCCACCTCAGCCATGTTTTCCTGGACACATGAATTATACATGCTGCAGGGTGTGCAGAGAGGAACATGAATTGTGCTGTTCAGTGTCCTATTTGTGTGCTGTCCAGTGTTGAAATTCATGTTCCTACCTGCACACCCTGAGCATGTATAACTCATAAGTACCCAGGAAAACATGGCTGAGGTGTCAACCCTAGCTGCAGGAGTTGACCTCATGAGCTAGGGAACAACTAATACCTTGGTATCATGCATTCCCTGTTAGTTTTCATTTAAACAACATTTACTTTATTTTCAAGTACAAAAGGTTAGCATAATGAAGGACTACATTTTCATATACACACTGTACTGTAGTTAGTAAGAAAACCTTTACGGTGCTATTTTTTTTTTTAACAAGGGATCACACCTATGAAAACCTTTACAAACGTTTTGTAGAAGAGATTTTAAATACATTTTCCAAAAACAGCTTTATAAAGTGGTAAAGTGTAAGGGTTTATAAAAGAAATCAGAAGTAAGTAGAATAACAACACACAAGGTTGAATTTAATATTTTATGCATAAATGATACTTTAAAGCACTCTGTTTGGCTTAGCAGTCAGGCTCAAGCACTATCAATGCAGCTTCGACATCCCTCTACACAATGGTCAGCATACAGAAAGAGGCATAAGAAGATGAATTAAAGCAATGTTAGTGAAAAACTTACAGACAATCTGATGCAAAACATGCATGTTACTTTTGCATTATCGCTTCCACATCTGCTATGTTCTGCTTGGGAGCATCAGTTTTTGATCAGGACTTCACCTATGTATTTAACTCCCACAAAAAGTTAAACACATAGGGGTCAATAACAGTCTTTGAAATTGTGTTTATTGGCTGATTTACAACTCTCAATATGACTATTTTCATTGGAGTACTTACTATACAAATGATAACACCATTTCCTTATTTGAAAAGGATTGTAGCAGATGTATGGGGATATAAGAAAATTCACCCATAGGATGAATCAGTTTTGGTGATTACAATCCACCCAACTGCAAATTATCAATTAAATATTGACTACAAAATGGACACCTTGTCACAATCTGGTGTTTAACCGTTCAGGAGATGGATCACAGGCAGTGGTAGGGAGATGGAGAGACCTGCCCTTGATTTGGGAATCAGGATCCTAGATAGTTGAAATTCTGTGATTCATAATTGCAGAGAGCTACCACAGGGTTCAGGAACAGGAAATAACACATCCATTCCAAACATCAACATATTTAGGGGCCGATTTATCAATATCTGGCGGACACGATACGCTGTAACGTATCATGTCCGCCATATATCGCTGAATGCCGACAGCATACACTGTCAGCATTTAACATTGCACAAGCAGTTCTGGTTAACTGCTTGTGCAATGCCACCCCCTTAAGATTTGCGGCCAATCGGCTGCTAGCAGGGGGTGTCAATCAACCCGATCGTATAGGATCAGGCAGATTGATATCCACAGCCTCAGAGGCGGTGGATGAGTTAAGTAGCAGCAATCTTAAGAGGCATTGGGGCCGATACAGACCTTGTTAAATTGGCCCCTTAGACTCCATAGAAAACAAGAAGTATTGAGTATCAGACACAGCAATAGATCCTGGTAACTGAGATATGCTGCAGGATAAACAATATTGCTGTAGTAGAAGACTGCAAATCATATTAATAGTTAACTGATCACTGAGATATGTTGCAGGATACAGAGTATATGATATAGCTGTGGCATAAGACTGGATAATCAAAGTAATACTTGACTGGTAACTGAGATATGCTGCATAATTTGGAGTATACAAAATAGCTGTGTCCAGGATAAATACAGCAAGAAGCAAGACTATAGCTGGGTAACTGAGGTCAGTAGAACACAGGCAGACAGGATTTAACAGTCTACACCAGAATTTGTATTGTTTTAAAAGATATATAATCTCTTAATTATCAATTCCCTAGTTTTGCATTAAACACTGTTATATTAATATTCTTTTTACCTCTGTGATTACCTTGTATCTAAGCTTCTACAAACTGCCCCCTCATTTCATTTCTTTTGACAGACTTGCATTTTAGCCAATTAGTGCTGACTCCTAGGTAACTCCACGTGCGTGAGCACAGTGTTATCTACATGACACACATGAACTAACACCCTCTAGTGGTGAAAAACTGTCAAAATGCCTTTAGATAAGAGGTGGCCTTCAAGGTCTAAGAAATTAGAATATGAACCTCCTAGGTTAAAGGGACACTGAACCCAATTTTTTTCTTTCATGATTCAGATAGAGTATGACATTTTAAACAACTTTCTAATTTACTCATATTATCCAATTTTCTTCATTCTCTTGGTATCTTTATTTGAAATTCAAGAATGTACGTTTAGATGCCGGCCCATTTTTGGCGAACAACCTGCGTTGTTCTTGCTGATTGGTGGATAAATTCATCCACCAATAAAAAAGTGCTGTCCAGAGTACTGAATATAAAAAAAGCTTACATTCCTTCTTTTTCAAATAAAGATAGCAAGAGAACGAAGATAAATTGATAATAGAAGTAAATTAGAAAGTTGCTTAAAATTGCATGCTCTATCTGAATCACGAAAGAAAAAAATTGGGTTCAGTGTCCCTTTAAGCTTTCAACTAAGAATACAAAGAGAGCAAACCAAAATTGGTGATAAAAGTAAATTAGAAAGTTGTTTAAAATTACATGCCCTGTATAAAATATATACAATGAAAAGGCATACTGGAACAGACATAGAGGTGGTCTTCCACAGACCCTCTCTGCTGACAAACCTGTTCACTGATTGGTTGATGATATGCCTCCATGTTTTTTGATGTTCTAGAACAGTTAATGACAAAAACTATGTAGAAAATTCACATTACACATAAAATGAATTTGCATTTATATGCACAGATTAATGTTTTTCGAGAGATGCTAATTATACAGGGAGTGCAGAATTATTAGGCAAGTTGTATTTTTGAGGATTAATTTTATTATTGAACAACAACCATGTTCTCAATGAACCCAAAAAACTCATTAATATCAAAGCTGAATAGTTTTGTAAGTAGTTTTTAGTTTGTTTTTAGTTATAGCTATTTTAGGGGGATATCTGTGTGTGCAGGTGACTATTACTGTGCATAATTATTAGGCAACTTAATAAAAAACAAATATATAACCATTTCAATTATTTATTTTTACCAGTGAAACCAATATAACATCTCAACATTCACAAATATACATTTCTGACATTCAAAAACAAAACAAAAACAAATCAGTGACCAATATAGCCACCTTTCTTTGCAAGGACACTCAAAAGCCTGCCATCCATGGATTCTGTCAGTGTTTTGATCTGTTCACCATCAACATTGCGTGCAGCAGCAACCACAGCCTCCCAGACACTGTTCAGAGAGGTGTACTGTTTTCCCTCCTTGTAAATCTCACATTTGATGATGGACCACAGGTTCTCAATGGGGTTCAGATCAGGTGAACAAGGAGGCCATGTCATTAGATTTTCTTCTTTTATACCCTTTCTTGCCAGCCACGCTGTGGAGTACTTGGACGCGTGTGATGGAGCATTGTCCTGCATGAAAATCATGTTTTTCTTGAAGGATGCAGACTTCTTCCTGTACCACTGCTTGAAGAAGGTGTCTTCCAGAAACTGGCAGTAGGACTGGGAGTTGAGCTTGACTCCATCCTCAACCAGAAAAGGCCCCACAAGCTCATCTTTGATGATACCAGCCCAAACCAGTACTCCACCTCCACCTTGCTGGCGTCTGAGTCGGACTGGAGCTCTCTGCCCTTTACCAATCCAGCCACGGGCCCATCCATCTGGCCCATCAAGACTCACTCTCATTTCATCAGTCCATAAAACCTTAGAAAAATCAGTCTTGAGATATTTCTTGGCCCAGTCTTGACGTTTCAGCTTGTGTGTCTTGTTCAGTGGTGGTCGTCTTTCAGCCTTTCTTACCTTGGCCATGTCTCTGAGTATTGCACACCTTGTGCTTTTGGGCACTCCAGTGATGTTGCAGCTCTGAAATATGGCCAAACTGGTGCAAGTGGCATCTGGGCAGCTGCACGCTTAACTTTTCTCAGTTCATGGGCAGTTATTTTGCGCCTTGGTTTTTCCACACGCTTCTTGCGACCCTGTTGACTATTTTGAATGAAACGCTTGATTGTTCAATGATCACGCTTCAGAAGCTTTGCAATTTTAAGAGTGCTGCATCCCTCTGCAGGATATCTCACTATTTTTTACTTTTCTGAGCCTGTCAAGTCCTTCTTTTGACCCATTTTGCCAAAGGAAAGGAAGTTGCCTAATAATTATGCACACCTGATATAGGGTGTTGATGTCATTAGACCACACCCCTTCTCATTACAGAGATGCACATCACCTAATATGCTTAATTGGTAGTAGGCTTTCGAGCCTATACAGCTTGGAGTAAGACAACATGCATAAAGAGGATGATGTGGTCAAAATACTCATTTGCCTAATAATTCTGCACTCCCTGTACAAACATAAAGAATTTGAATGCTTTACTTTCAGAATGTATTTTTGTCTCATCAAGATGTTAACCATCCAGCAAATGCAAGTGTGTCAGCTGATCAGTGAGCATGTGTGTAAAACTTAAAGGGATAGTCTAGTCAAAATTAAACTTCCATGATTCAGATAGAGCACGCAATTTTAAGCAACTTTCTAATTTACTCCTTCTATCAATTTTTCTTCGTTCTTTTGCTATCTTTATTTGAAAAAGCAAGAATATAAGCTTAGGAGCCGGCCCATTTTTGGTTGAGCACCTGGGTAGTGCGGGACAGCACTTAGAGTTCTATGGTTAGATTCTGATCTACCATTTGGGCACACCTGATCTATACCATAACATTTGTCAGTGCAAATAACTAACCAGAAAGCTAAATAGCAAAGGTTAAGGACAACCTCACAATATTTCCAAGCGAGGTGAGGGGGACTAGTGAGCAGTTGCCCACCTGTGTTATGTCACCAGAGCCACAGCATGAAAGGCAAGGCCAAGGGTGTGCCATGCACGGGACCATACGTGTTATGTGCTGGGTTGGATGGGGTTTAAATGTGTTGTAGGCAGATCTGAGAAGTTGCTAGAAACCAGGAGAACTACCCTGATAGGGTAGGAATTTCAGGAAAACCTCCCAACACGTGACAATCCAGCAATATATGGGATAGTTGGGATGTATGGTTTAGTGGAAACTGGTGGGGAACTTCACATACTATGTCCTTTACTAACTTTTTTAGTTTTTTTAATAAATCCCTCTTTCCTTTACCCTTTTCCTTGCTTTATGTAGAGCACAGGACATAAAAATAAGAGACTACAACTTTGGAAATCCTGGATATCTGGAACCTAAGGGTTGGTTGTCATGTAGTAATGAATAGAAATGCATACTCCCCCCCCCCCCCCCAATAAATAAATAAATAACACTGATGATAGTTTAAAATATGGACATGTCAATGATTAAAAATCCAGAAAATATAACTCAGTAAGTTAACATTATTATAAGTGACATAGAAAACAGAAAATGTATTCTAAAGTGATTTGGTTTGATTGATTTATGAGATGCAAATTAAACTATTTCATAAATCTTAGCCTAGCTTTAAATCTAGAAAGCATAACCAACGTATTATACATTATACACATAAATAACTGTAATTACTTCATTTGTTTAGCTTGCATAAAAACCTGAAAGATAAGCACGTTAGTGTAAAAAGATTAAATAATTATTCAGGGGAGTTATAAAAAAACTGATTTGTGCTGAGCATTGCAATTGCAGATTAACATATTGTATAAACTTTGAGGAAATTTGTCTTGACAGGATGTGCATTTTCTTATAGGTGTTTTGACAGGTAGAGCTATCAATAGTTATGGCATCTACACGCAGCTCTCAGAGAAAAGCTTTTGTAATAGCTAAAATCATGATATACACTCAATTTATAATATATATGTCCCATTCTGCTCCTCAGTATAAGAGTAAAATGTATACATTTTTATTTCTTTGCCTTCTGCCTCAGGCTCGGATTAAAAAGCACTGCTATTATTGATCACAAAACAATACTTCCTTTGACCAGCAGCATGTCAAGGTCAACCATGCAGTGACCTTCTGTACAAATTTTGTGACTAATCAAATGCTTGAGATGGCGTTTGAAGTGTCTGTCATTGATAGAGTCATGAGAAACTCTATATCTCACAGGAGACTTTGAAACAGATCAGAGCTTTGAAAACCATCTACAGTAACCTGCTTGGGAAAACTGTAAAATGAGACAGTTAATATATTTTTGAGACCTGTCTATGAGGCATGGAATTCAAGAGGGTAAAGTGACAGTAGGGTTGACCAATGAGCATCTAGCATATAAGCATGCCCATTTACACATTATTACTATATATGGCATATGAAGAATATTGACATTCATTAATATGTATCCTAATATGAACCATATTGTACTAAAAATCAACTGATTTGCAATTTGCAGGCTTTTAAGCGGAAAAAAAGACCCATCTTTGCCCATGATGTTTTTTGTTTTTGTTTACCCATCTCTGCCATAGGTAAGATAAATAATTCCCCTTTTTGCATAATATTACAAATGTGAGTAGCAGGTAAAGTAACACCCATCCCTATAATTCTAAGCAAAAACATATTTTTTTAAGGCTTTTAATACAAAGTGTAATATGTTTAGACTGGTACTCATTTGATCTTTAAGTACTGCTACTGTTATGAATTTTTTAGACATGGATGGTGCTAAACCAAACATGAAAAAACCTAATGATTTATTGTTTGATAAATATCTTTATCCAGTGAAATCTACCTCAAGTGGACCCTACAGATGAGAAAAAAATGTGATAGTTTCAGAGATTATTAGTTTTGACCACAAATTAATATCCAGTTAAATCCAACTTCTTTCTGTTTTAAACAGTTCACAAAGAACATAGATGGCAATTTCAACACTCCACCACGTTCTTGTATAACTATAGCAGTATTGTTTTTAGGGTTTTAGCTTCTATCACAGTTGTTTCTTTTAACCGGTTTGTGCTGTAATTTTCCCTTTTCTTCATCCAGTCTCCTAGCTAGGTTTTCTATTTTTGTTAATTGTTTTTTTGTGTGACCCATAATTTTCTGCCACCACAAAGATTTATGGATTTCTGGATATTTTCTGGAATCCTGCACTGATTGTTGAAAACAAAAGTTTGAATGATCTTATGTCAAATACAGTGTTTATTCATTTTTAACAGTTGTAAAATTGCCTACATAACAATTCCAGGTACAAAAATCAGCCCATAGAAACCTGTAAATATGAATCAAGAAAGCCCTGCATTTAATTTATGGGGAAAACCCAACAAAAAAGTAAACAAATGTAAAAAGAAAAAAAAGAAAAGGAAAATGACATCTGATTTACAGATTATCCTGAAATTTGGCATGGAAATATAACCTAAATACCTGATTCATCCAAGATCATATAGTTTTTCCTTTACTATTACCTTAACATTGCACTATATATATATATACAGGGAGTGCAGAATTATTAGGCAAGTTGTATTTTTGAGGATTAATTTTATTATTGAACAACAACCATGTTCTCAATGAACCCAAAAAACTCATTAATATCAAAGCTGAATATTTTTGGAAGTAGTTTTTAGTTTGTTTTTAGTTTTAGCTATTTTAGGGGGATATCTGTGTGTGCAGGTGACTATTACTGTGCATAATTATTAGGCAACTTAACAAAAAACAAATATATACCCATTTCAATTATTTATTTTTACCAGTGAAACTAATATAACATCTCAACATTCACAAATATACATTTCTGACATTCAAAAACAAAACAAAAACAAATCAGTGGCCAATATAGCCACCTTTCTTTGCAAGGACACTCAAAAGCCTGCCATCCATGGATTCTGTCAGTGTTTTGATCTGTTCACCATCAACATTGCGTGCAGCAGCAACCACAGCCTCCCAGACACTGTTCAGAGAGGTGTACTGTTTTCCCTCCTTGTAAATCTCACATTTGATAATGGACCACAGGTTCTCAATGGGGTTCAGATCAGGTGAACAAGGAGGCCATGTCATTAGATTTTCTTCTTTTATACCCTTTCTTGCCAGCCACGCTGTGGAGTACTTGGACGCGTGTGATGGAGCATTGTCCTGCATGAAAATCATGTTTTTCTTGAAGTATGCAGACTTCTTCCTGTACCACTGCTTGAAGAAGGTGTCTTCCAGAAACTGGCAGTAGGACTGGGAGTTGAGCTTGACTCCATCCTCAACCCGAAAAGGCCCCACAAGCTCATCTTTGATGATACCAGCCCAAACCAGTACTCCACCTCCACCTTGCTGGCGTCTGAGTCGGACTGGAGCTCTCTGCCCTTTACCAATCCAGCCACGGGCCCATCCATCTGGCCCATCAAGACTCACTCTCATTTCATCAGTCCATAAAACCTTAGAAAAATCAGTCTTGAGATATTTCTTGGCCCAGTCTTGACGTTTCAGCTTGTGTGTCTTGTTCAGTGGTGGTCGTCTTTCAGCCTTTCTTACCTTGGCCATGTCTCTGAGTATTGCACACCTTGTGCTTTTGGGCACTCCAGTGATGTTGCAGCTCTGAAATATGGCCAAACTGGTGGCAAGTGGCATCTTGGCAGCTGCACGCTTGACTTTTCTCAGTTCATGGGCAGTTATTTTGTGCCTTGGTTTTTCCACACGCTTCTTGCGACCCTGTTGACTATTTTGAATGAAACGCTTGATTGTTCGATGATCACGCTTCAGAAGCTTTGCAATTTTAAGAGTGCTGCATCCCTCTGCAAGATATCTCACTATTTTTGACTTTTCTGAGCCTGTCAAGTCCTTCTTTTGACCCATTTTGCCAAAGGAAAGGAAGTTGCCTAATAATTATGCACACCTGATATAGGGTGTTGATGTCATTAGACCACACCCCTTCTCATTACAGAGATGCACATCACCTAATATGCTTAATTGGTAGTAGGCTTTCGAGCCTATACAGCTTGGAGTAAGACAACATGCATAAAGAGGATGATGTGGTCAAAATACTAATTTGCCTAATAATTCTGCACTCCCTGTATATATATATATATATATATATATATATATATATATATATATATATATATATATATATATATATTACATATGAGTGAGAATTGGAGTTTGACAATCACTTGTGTCTATGTTTACTCATTTTACCAAGTTATTATCAATTATTGATATGTTTAATAGAGAAATTGAACATTTTGAAGTTGAATTTGAAATGTTGGAATTGTGATATAAAATGGGTATGGTGGTTTTGTGATGTTGAATAGAAAATTGTGTGCCGAGTAGATACTTAGATACTTTTTATAATGAATAATGAAATTTAATGATTTTATGGTAAAAACAGGAAAATGTTTGTCATAACTAATTATGGGCTATATATTTATTAACACGTGCAACTAAACAAATCATGAATATCTATGCAAAAACAGCTAATATAAAATCATAGCTATTTTTTTAACTTGTAGATTTTGGGAATACGCAAATATTTTTTTCCTGCTCCAGAGATAGCTTGTATTATTTCTGTTCGATCAATACTAAAAAAAAATGCTGTAGCACTTTAGATGAATTTATTACTACTCCTTTACCCCCGTTGAAGTATATGATTAAAAAACAAGTTAATAGAAATTTTAAGGATCTTTAAAAATAGAAATGGGATAATTATGAATACAAATTATGATATCAGCAGGGGCGTAACTAAACCTCACTGGGACCTAGAACAACATGAGTGTTTGGACTCTCTATTTCCTTAGCATCCTTTTTGGATGTTTTGCCAGTTGCTTCACTGTGACTATTGGTTATTCCTCCATCTTGGTTAGTCCACACTAGAGAATATGCGCTTATGCAGCCTTCCTTTGCAGGGTTTTCTGTGCTGCCTCACTGTGATGGCCTTTTGGAAACCCTGCCACCATATTTTAAAGGCAAACTCATAGACCTTCCTTATACTGTAAGCCTTATTGTTTTACCGGGGGGGGGGGGTCAGACATAATGCAGGTGGAGCCTAGGCCCTGCCAGACCTCTTTGTAGAAAAAACAAAACTGATTTTAGGACCAGAAGGGGCCCCTAGAAGTGTGGACCCAGTCATGATTGAGACCTTTTAGACCCCTGAATATCAGCATATATTCATTATGTTTTTTTGTGCCACATTGAATTGTGCTAGAAATGCAGTAAAGAACACAAATAAAAATACAGATTGATGATGTGCTAACAAATGTAATATAAACAATATGTACTGTAATATATGGTTAGTTTTTGCCACACTAAAACTGATTTTGTAATGACAGGTAAAGATGAATATATTTAAGTGCATGCAAGTGGATTATCAGGGATTTCACACCAGAATAAACAAGTCATTAAAAACTTGGGGGAATTTGACTTTGTTACAAAACAGCAGAAAATAACATTAATTCATTCTCCCCCGCTTCCTGAATCCTAGAGAGATGATTAAAACTTGACAATGTCAGTAAATTAGTATTCTCTAGTTCATTAAAATTCCCTTTTGATGGTGGAAAAGGTTTAACTAACTAGGTCTGAAACCTAATTGCATACATAAATGCTTTATAGTCAGCATGTTATATATCCCTGAAGACTGCAGGAAATCATTTATAAACAATATTTTTAGCGTAACTAAAACCAAGTATAGCATCACAAGCATCTATTTTAAAATACTTGCTGATATAAGATACAAGAGACATACAATTGGTGTTTTCAAGGCTTGTATTAACTGCTGGAAAGATTAAAGGGACATGAAACCCAATTTTCTTCTTTCATGATTTAGAAAGAGCATACAATTATAAACAACTATCTAATTTACTTCTATTATCTATTTTGCTTCATTCTCTTGATATTCTTTGCTGAAAAGCATATCTAGATATGCTTAGTAGCTGCTGATTGGTAGCTGCACATAGATGCCTCCTGTGATTGGTTCACTGTGGGCATTGCTATTTCTTCATTAAAGTATATCTAAAGAATGAATCAAATTAGGTAATAGAAGTAAATTGGAATGTTGCTTAAAATTATATTCTCTACCTTAATCATGAAAGAAAATGTTTGGGTATAGAGTCCCTTTAAGGTTTGTCATATCATTTGGCCAATTAGTTAGATTAGTAAAAAATGGAGCTAAACTGCATTGTACCTAAATGGGGGTAAAATAGCATATTTCCTATTAGCCGTCAAGATTTACGACCATTTAAAGGGACATTCTAGTATAAAAATAAAATGTTCTATTTTGTTAGAGAATATTAATTTTAAACAAATAATATATCTTAACTCCTTCAAAATGGTTAAACAAAAAGTTAGTGATGCACTCGTGGAACCCCCATATTCTGCTTCAGATGAGGATAAGGTCAGTGATTGGAGCATAAGCATATATGCCTGTCTGTTTTGCTCAGCAGCTGTATACTTATTTGTATAGCAAGGGTGTGCAGAGCTTTACTATGTATTCAACTCTCTACATGGCGGTTAGCAATTGGTGATCCATTTATGGAAATCTTGATGTGCAGGTTCACTCATTCAAACCTGCAACCACAAGTTAAGAAGCAGTGGTCTTATCTGACTGGGGTGATTAACAGCCGCTGCTCTGTCATGATTGCTTGCAGGATAGGTTTGGGTGGGATTGCACAATAGCACCTCATTTGCCT
This sequence comes from Bombina bombina, assembly GCF_027579735.1. Classification (NCBI taxonomy): domain Eukaryota; kingdom Metazoa; phylum Chordata; class Amphibia; order Anura; family Bombinatoridae; genus Bombina; species Bombina bombina. The sequence goes on from NC_069503.1 coordinate 438,781,609, forward strand.
GCAGCTTCTTAAAGGGACATTATACACTCATTTTTTCTTTGCATAAATGTTTTGTAGATGATCTATTTATATAGCCCATAAAGGTTTTTTTTTAAAATAAATGTATAGTTTTGCTTATTTTTAAAGAACATTGCTCTGATTTTCAGACTCCTAACCAAGCCCCAAAGTTTTATGTGAATACCGTCAGCTACCTTCTCCAACTTGCTCCTGTTTGTGTAAAGGGTCTTTTCATATGCAAAAGAAGGGGGAGGGGGGAGTGTCTTATTTGCCACTTGCAGTGGGCTTTCCAGCTACATTTTAAACAGAGCCAAACTGACAGCTTCTAAGTAAGTTTTTAAACAGTTTTATACTGTATTTTTATATCAGTATCTGTGCATCTTATTCTTTATAGTAGTGTCTATTACATGCAGTTATATGAAAATGAGTGTATACTGTCCCTTTAAATAGGGGCCTTAGAACAAAGCATTCAATTATTTGACTAGTCTAAAGTGTTAGCAACTTCTGATTTTTTTTCACCCATTTGTTTTAAAAATGTATTTGTTGATACATTTACATTTATAGATAATTTAGTAGGAGTTCTACAGTAGAAGAAACAACGTGCTTTACAGTACACTGAAATCAGCAGAGAAAAAGAAACATATCACACACACACACATGCACAGTCTAACTGATGGTTAAGCACTAACATGAATACAGCAGACATCCTTTTTGTTACAGGGGTTGCAGTTTAAAACATTTTATAAAAAGAAGAGTAGGAAGGCACTCACTCACCAGGAATTAAATAACATGAAAAAACTTTGTGCTAAATTAGAAGTGGAGAGCAATATCGCTTTAGCGCAAGTGATATTTGCACTCCACTGAGCAATACCAGGGCACACAAAAACGCTTCCATAGGCTCTAATGTGAGTCGTGTTCTCAGCCCGTGGCAGCAAATTGTAAATATATATATAAATAAATAAAAACAGAGAAGTGCTTAACTTGTGAACGAACAACAGCATAATAGCTTGTTCTATAGCTAGTTACCACTCAAGGAGCATTTTTATTATTTTTTATTTATTTATTTTATTTATATATGTATATGACTATATACATATATATTTATGTGTTAATATGTCTATATAAGCATATACATATATATTTACTGGGAACACACAGTTCGCATAGACCGCAATGTAAAGCCACTTTTCAGTGACGTTTTTTTTCTAGCACCCCACACCCGCCAACTTTAAACCCCTTATAACTGCTTATTGCAGATATTTCATTAAAACTAAAGATGCTACTATCTTTATTTTTTAATAAAGTACATTACACTTGATTTTGGTGGCATTTGGTGGACATTTATAAAATTAAGCAGAGATCTGATCTCTGGTTAATTTTATAAGCGAAATTGCTACCGCGAGCCAGCGGTAGTAATAACCAGCCACTTGTAATCTACGCATATTAAATTAACGCTCCATTTGCAATCTAGCCCTTTATTTGTAATGTTTCGGGAGTTGTCCCATCTTCAGATAACCAGATTTATATATAAACTAAGTACAATGGTAGTAGGAGTCTAACACAAAATGATGCATCCCTCAATTTCTGAATATCGAGACAGGGCAATTCTAATGAAATATATAACAAAAAAAAAATAAAAAATTTTTAACACATTAATTAACAAAAACAGTTATACGAAAACAAAAAGAGCCAGTGATCCACTGAAAATTATTTACATACAAAATAGGATTATTCAATGGGCAATGACTCTCTCTCTCTTACACAAACCCTTTATGCATAATGAGACTATCCTTTTCTAGCCATTCACCATAAAGATTTGCTTCAAGCATGTATTTACTATTGTGGAAAGAATGAAGTTTCTTATGATGTGATTACATAAATATATATATATATATATATATATATATATACAGTATATATATATATATATATATATATATATATATATATATATATATATATATATATATATATATATAAATTCAGTGTCAGAATCCGCCCTCCAGGGTCAGCCACCTGTACTTGCACTCCAATATTATATCGAACAAACCAACAGTGAAGTCTCAGGCTTTTTCAAAAAGAATACATTTAATTAACGTTTCGGAGATGTATTCTCCCCTTCTTCAGATTAAATGTATCCTTTTTTTAAAAAGCCTGAGACACTGTTGGTTTGTTTGAGATATATATATATATATATATATATATATATAATGTATTTTTCTTGTTGCCCTAAAACTTTACGTCAGGTCTCCTGTTGCACAATTTATTTAGCAATATGTGTTGCACTTGCTCACAACACATAATTCACGAATTGTAATATGAGCACTAAATATCCTCTGGTAATTCTGTTTGACTGTTGACTTGTAATAACAGATTGTGCACTATTCTGAGCACCGGCATCAATATTGATTGCTCCCTACTAGTGATGTCGCAAATTGTTTGCCGGCGAATAGTTCCCGGCGAACATAGCATATTCACGTTCGCCTCGGCGGGCGAACATATGCGATGTTCGATCCGCCCCCTATTCGTCATCATTGAGTAATACTTTGACCCTGTACCTCACAGTCAGCAGGCACATTCCAGCCAATCAGCAGCAGACCCTCCCTCCCAGACCCTCCTACCTCCTGGACAGCATCCATTTTAGATTCAATCGGAAGCTGCATTGTTAGTGAGAGGAGGGACAGTGTAGCTGCTGCTGATTTAGTAGGGAAATCTATAGCTAGGCTAGTGTATTCAGTGTCCACTACAGTCCTGAAGGACTCATCTGATTCCTGTGTAATCTAATTGCAGTTGCCTGCCTGCCTGCCAGCGTGTGTGTCAGGCTCACAGCGTATACTGTGCCCACTTGCCCAGTGTCACCACTCATATCTGGTGTAACAGTAGTGTAGATTTAAAAAAAAAAACAACCCTTTTTTGACTGTGTTAAATAATAGCAGTCAGTTTCCTTCACATGTGTGCGTTTAAGTGCCTGCCTGCCAGGGCACAGTGTCACCCCAGTGCAACTCATATCTGGTGTAACAGTAGTGTAGATTTAAAAAACAACAACACTTTTTTGACTGTGTTAAATAATAGCAGTCAGTTTCCTTCACACGGGTGCGTTTAAGTGCCTGCCTGCCAGGGCACAGTGTCACCCCAGTGCAACTCATATCTGGTGTAACAGTAGTGTAGATTTAAAAAACAACAACACTTTTTTTGACTGTGTTAAATAATAGCAGTCAGTTTCCTTCACACGTGTGCGTTTAAGTGCCTGCCTGCCAGGGCACAGTATCACCCAAGTGCAACTCATATCTGGTGTAACAGTAGTGTAGATTTTAAAAAAAAAACACTTTTTTGACTGTGTTAAATAATAGCCGTCAGTTTCCTTCACACGTGTGCGTTTCAGTTCCTGCCTGCCAGGGCACAGTATCACCCCAGTGCAACTCATATCTGGTGTAACAGTAGTGTACATACCTGATGTTTTAAAGCACGTTATTCCAAACAATTTAGGAATGTTAGGTGATTTATGCCCTTTATGGATTAAAACCAGACTCTGCATAAACTATGTAATTTTCCATGGGAATTTTGCCATGGATCCCCCTCCGGCACGCCACAGTCCAGGTGTTAGTACCCTTGAAAAAACTTTTCCATCACTATTGTGGCCAGAAAGAGTCCCTGTGGGTTTTAAAATTCGCCTGCCTATTGAAGTCTATGTGGTTCGCCCGGTTCGTCCGATCGCGAACAGTTGTGGAAGTTCGCGTCCGCCGTTCGCAAACGCAAAATTTTAGGTTCACGACATCACTGTTGCTCACTTGTAATCTAGGCCATAAAAGAGAATCTTAAAGTATAATACATATATAACAAACTATATACACATGTACAATATTCCCACAATCCCCCAGCTCATATAGGTTTATTATTCATGTACTAATTTTACGATTTTTGGGTTACAAAAGAGGTTGATTTTCAGTTGACGCATGTAAATGGCATTGCATTCAATACTGTGTAAAGGGGTCATTTATATTAGACCATCAATGCAGATGGTGATGCTGTTTTTATCATTCTGCCAGTGTCAAAGAAGCATCACTTTCCACAGTGAAGTATTAAGAGATGCCTCTTTACAAGACTACCTTCAAACACTGATTTCATCCCTTTCTAAAATTTCACCTGCAATCTGGATGTAAACTTGGATATAATAAACTTAAGAGATTTGTTTATAAATTAAGTAATCCTAACGAAACTCAGCATTTTATTTTTTACACTAGACTGTTTCTTTTAAAACACATTTCAGCTACTTGAATGCAAAGTAGGATATGAAAGTAAACATTTCTTCTAGAAAGACAGGACTCCAATAGACAATAGTATCATTGTAATTCCTGATGTGAGGTAGGTAACACAGATTCTTTCTCTACCTTAAAATAGAGTGGTAGGAAGCAGTAATACTTTATTCTTCTCCTGAGACATACAGTATATGGTAATTTATAAGTTCACATCCCCTGAAGTAAATGTTTTATCTGAATGCATGAATAAATTGGAATTTCATTTAAGACCTATGTAGAGAAAAAAATGTTTCATTTGAAATATAAAATATATAATACAAATATATAATATATCAGTTGTTTTTTTTTCTCAAACAAATTAAAAGACAAATACTTTAAATTTTGTATATTATTTATTAAAAATAAGGGACATAAAACTCAATATTTTTCTTTCATGATATAGATAGAGCAGACAATTTTAAACAACGTTCCAACGTATTTCTATTATCAAATATTCTTCTTTTTCAAGTTATCCTTTGTTGAAAAGCAGGAAGATAAGTTCAGGAGTGTGCACGTGTCTGCAGCACTATATGGTAGCAGTTTTGCAACAATGTTATACATTAGCAAGTGCACTAAATAGAAGCACTTTTTTTCTGCCATGTACTGAATCATTGCTGGGTGTGTAACTCTAGCAGCCAAGGGGGTCACATCACTGCTCTGTACATGTGTTACTGGCAACCAAGGGGATACAATGACTGCTTAGTTGTGAAAAATATATGTAGTGGGATCAAGGGTGGGGCCTAAGGTTGAGCTTTTGTGGAGACATTGTGTGAACCCAACTACAGTATATCCAATCACCTATAGGTTGTCCGGTATTTTTATGAAGCACAGCTGGCAACCCTACTTACAAGCTTATTACTTTCTTTGTCTAAGATTATTAGTAAGAGATTTATATTATCTTGTTTTTTTTCTTAGTGACAAAATGTTTCCAGCTTTTGGCTTTGGTGCAAGGATACCTCCAGACTTCAAGGTAAACTGTTTTCTTATACTCTGTCTTTACTGTTCTCCTTCAAAGTTGAATAGGGTTGCCATAATTTTCTTTCACAAAACTGGGACAAAGAGCTCTATTAAAGAATATTAATTTAAATAGCCTCCAATGAACTAAACACACTACTAACAACAATATAATTGCATTCATATACAGAAGTAAAAACAAAGAAGCCACAAAACCAAAATTGTCAACTGCATGATTTGACCAATTAAGGGCATAGTTCCCCCTATAAACATATTGAGCAACACTGTCAGCAACAATATAAAGGGCAACTTCTTACAAACAACCAGCACCTTTGTGGTTATTAGCCGTGCCCAAAACACAACTGTAATTAAAGTATGATGCATTGTTTTCCTCTGTTAAAATCTTGTTACAGCACTGCTGTCACTCATGAGGTTTTTTTAACACATAAAGCTTGACCTGCACGCACAATGTATGTACATTAACCCTAACGTATGAACACAACAAAGTCGCCGTATTTATAACTTTGGGGTGTGTCACTTCCCAACAAGAGAGCTATGAGAGTTCTGGTTATCACCCAATGAGTTCTGTTAGTTTAAAAATTGAAGTAAAGGGTAAAGTGCATTTTGTACAAAAACTCATTGGGTGATAAAGTTTTTTTGTTTTCTTATTTAAAACCATAAAATAATATTTAATTACAAAAAAATTGTTTTACTTGCACAGAAACCCAGCTGTCTGGCCAAACAATAACCTAAATGTGTTTTTTTACTTTTTGTTTCCTTTTATTTAATGCAACTGATTGTAAAATAGACCTGCTGTTTGATGTATTTGTGATGCACATACTGATAGGGTTTTCAACAGATAGCAGGTATGGTTACTGTTAAGACAAAAATGATTTATAACCACATCCAAGGAAGGGGCGTGGCTCTGAAACACATAGGGCTAGATTACGAGGGGTGCTCTAATTGCTTTGTTTTGGGTGGGGCCAATGTAATTGGGTGTTTCATTGGCAGAGCCAGGGCAGTCTCTAGAAACAAGCATAATTGCCCTTTCCAGGAAAAGCTGTGGGCAGAAAAGCAGGTAGATTTCCCAACCAGTGACAATCCCTCAAAATTAGAGACATTTTATAGAACTGGTATTGGTCATACACTAACAATAACATGTATTTTCAGCTAGATTCCATTTTAAATGTATACTACTCTTAGTTAGACTTTTATATGAAAAAAAATATTTTCTTATGTTTAATGTTATTATATACAGTACTGTGCAAAAGTCTTTTCACAATAGCATAATGACCATTTATAATCAGTCTCTTTACTAGAATACAACCAGAACATACAGGATATCTGTATGCAGTATTAAACAGAAAAAAAAACTGAAAAACAGCTTTTATAGGCTAAAGTGGCAAGTATTTAGTGTGACCTCCCCTTACTCTTGAGCAATAGCAGGAGCCTGGCTCTTGAATACCTAAATGGAATAGAACCCTAATTAATGTCATTGCTAACATCTTCATTTGTCCTACTATTTCATGTCAAAAAGGTCTATTACACCAGTTTTTTGCAAGACATGCTTGAGCATTACATACACATGTGGTATGAGTTTAATTCATTGGAAGCTTGCTAATAACACCAACTTTCAATCACATCATTCCATTCAAAATGCATAATATCACAGAATTTGACAGACATAAAATCATACTTTTTCATCAGCAAGGCCACTCTCAAAGTGAAATCGGCAAACAAACTGGATACACAAGATGTGGTATTCAAGCTGTTATAAAGAAATAAGAATCAGGAGAGGTCAATGACCAAAAAAAGCACTGGAAAGCAAAGAAAAAGTTAAAAATCTGATGAGAAGTTTCTCAGAGTTTCTTCTTTGAGAGGCCAGAGGAAGTCCAGCAAGGACTTGGCTCAGCATCTGGCAGCTTCATCAGGATGCCAAGTTGACCCTTCTACAGTTCGAAGAAGCTGGATCAGGAGTTATCTTTGTACAAGGGTAGCAGCCAAGAAACCACTTTTTCGGAAGGGGAACAGGTTGAAAAGATATGATAAAGCTCACAGTGAAAAAGAGCATTATGGAGTGACGAATCAAAGTTTGAAATTGTTGGGTCCATTCGTTGACAATATATGAGAAGAAGAGTTGGAGAGAGATGGAAGAATGAGTGCTTGCGACCTTAAGTGAAACATGGTGGAGGGTCTGCCCTAGTTTGGACTGCATTTCTGCCAGTGATCTTGGCAATCTTGTCTAAATTGATAGGATCATGAATGCTGAAAAGTACAGACAGGTTTTAATTCATCATGTTATTCCTTCTGGAAAGCGCCTGATTGGGAATGGTTTTATTTTTAAGCATGAAAACAATCCCAAGCACACTGCTAATACAGTGAAAGCATATTTGGAGAGAAAAACAGCTGATAAAACACTGACAGTCATGGACTGACATCCATAGAATGCAGACCTGAATATTATAGAGGCAGCATGGGCTCACATGGACAGAGAAATAAATAAAAGACAACCTAAATCTAAAGAAGAATTCTGGGAAGCGCTGAAAGCCTGGTAGGTCAAACTAAATTCTGACTTTTGTCTGAAGCCATTTTTTCCATTAATGTTTTAACTTAGCAAGAGTTCAGAAATCAATATTTGGTAGAATAACTTTGATTTTCAATCACAACTTTCATGTGTCTTGGCATATTCTCCACCAGTCTTTCATATTTCAGTTTTTTTACTTTATGCCACTCCTAGCGCAAAAATTCAACAGCTTGGCTTTATTTGATGGCTTGTTACCATCCATCTTCCTCTTGATCACATTCCATAGGTTTTCAATGGGGTTCAGATCTGAAGATTGAGCTGGCCATGACAGGGTCTTGATCTGGTGGTTCTCCATCCACACTTTGATTGACCTGGCTGTGTGGCATGGAGCATAGTCCTGCTGGAAAAAACAATCCTCAGAGTTGGGGAACATTGTCAGAGCAGATGGAAGCTTTTTCCAGGATAACTTTGTACGTGGCTTGATTCATGCTTCCTTCACAAAAATAAATCTGTCCAATTCCAGCCTTGCTGAAGCACCCCCAGATCATCACCGATCCTCCCAAAATTTTGCCAGCTCTCCGTCTAACCATTAGATAACCAGGTGTTGGACAGAGCTAAAAATTGGACTCATCAGAGAAGATGACCTGGAATCGGGCAGATTAATCATATACTTAATCATTGACTCTGATCCTGGAGTCTGATCCTGGAGTCTCCTAGTTCAGTCTCAGATAGGGCAGTGAAAAGGACTTCACCAGTGGTTTCCCCACCGAGCAGTTTGCATTTTGTCACAAACACAGCTTATGGAATCCTGACGCTGTATAAGTAACAATGAAACGGGAGTTAAAAGAAAACAAAAGCCGCTATGTATTTCATTCTGAAATTAGGTATTTCTAAGCTGATAATAAAAAGTTCATAATTGTTTTTATCACTTTTCATAGATGCAAAATTTGGGCAAATCCCAATAAACCAATAGAAAAGTGACAAATCATTCTTTGACATTCAAAACAATACATTGTTTAGTCTTGTATAATAGGGATTTATTTTGTAGGCTAATAACAATTAAATGTGATATGATTTTGGAGTCATTCAAAGTTTGAAAAAAGCTTACTGTGCTACTACAAAACACGTATGTAAACAGTATTGGCAAAATATAAAGAGGCCTTTCTTATGTTTATGATTTTTATGTTCTTATGCTTGACATTGGTTGCATTACATTCATTATATGTGCAACATGTATTATTGTTAACATGATTTTTTTTTCTGATTTGCTTAAGGTTTCACACGATTTTGCTGTAAATTTTGATGAAGACAACCCAGAATGTGCAGGTAATGTAATGCTGCCTAATTCTCATTTCCAGAGTTACATCCTTTTCTGTTTACTATTTATTTTTTAGTTTATGAATCATCAATTAGAGCTCATAGTGGCACCTCCTAAAACTTTCATAGTTCAAGCAGTATTATGACTGTACAGTAATGGATGCATAGTTTTGCATTTGTAATTAGCATTTGTAAATCACTTTGGGGGGGGAGTAACAACTCCATAACCAACATATAAATATGGTTATTCCTTCTTTATCCTGGAACCAAATCAGTCCAAGTTTTAAAAGGATATGAAACCCAACATTTTTCTTTTTTACTTTAGCTAGGTTTATCTTGAAAAGCAGGTAGGTAAGCTCAGGAGTGTGCACATATCAGGAAAACTATGGGCTCAATTTATTATCCACAGGCGGACAGGGGCACAAAATTGAGCCCTATATGGCAGCAGTTTTTAACAATGTTATACATTTGCAAGAGCTCTAGGTGGTGGCAGTATTTGCTGCCATGTAGTGCTTCAGAATCATGGATAATACTGACCTAGGTATGCTTTCCAACAACGAATACCATGAGAATGAAGTATACGGCTGGAAGACAGTATACCGCTGAACTTTAAGGAATGCCGGCTACTAGGATTGGCTGACTTATTGTGAACATGATCACAGTTGCACTTATTGTACATGCTCAGAGGCAGCTTAAAGTTAGTGAGGCCTTGAGCAAAGAGGAAATGTGAGGCCCTTCTTGATGCACAGAATAAAGCTTTCCAAAATGAACCAAATAAATTGATCTGTACACTAATGGGAATGTTATCTTAATACACAACTGGTAACTGGCTGATATGGACAACTAACATACTGTATCTCTATTGGTGGATAGTGTTGTTCCTCCTACGCATCTAGTCTGCAGGTGCTTTTTTACACAATAAATAAAGCAATGTTATGTGCCATAAGGATTACATTATGCTTTAGTTATCCTTAGAGAAATAATAGTATTAAACATGTAGCAGTAGTACACAATATGAATAATTTGGTAATCAAGCAGGGTACACTGTAATTCTAACAGTAAGACAGGGACAGACATTTACTAAAGGTCAGGGCATAGGAAATAGGGTAATACACATAGCAAACAGGAACGAGCAGTGTTGTGATCTAAGGGGTTGAGGAAGCTGGTCCATACATTGTGGTACATTCATGACATAAAGGAAGGTCTAGAGGCAGCATGGAGTCAACACAAAAATAAGCAGCAATGGTAATCAAACCCAGAGCAAATAGGCTTATACACATAGCAAATAGGAACGAGCAGTGTTGTGATCTGAGGGCTAGAGGAAGCTGGTCCATACATTGTGGTACAGTCATGACATAAAGGAAGGTCTAGAAGCAGCATGGAGTCAACACAAAAGTAAGCAGTAATGGTAATCACACCCAGAGTATGGGCTGACTGAATACATGGGCACAGAGCAATATGTGATAGTATTGTGACACTACTGCATAGTTCCATTAGCATGGGTGCCATGATACAAACATATATCTGCATAGCTGTAGGCACTAAACCCTTACTTCTAACCTATAACTGGCTAAGGTTTATGGTCAAATGTGCAATCATTATAATTTAAAGTAACATTCTATTGAAAAAAATAAAAAGCTCTTTTTCGGTAGAGCTTTTTATTTCTAAAACTATTCCTTTCTTTTACTATGTTTTTAATACCTGTAAAGGTGCTAAAGGCATAGATGCTTAATATATAGATACATGTGTGCTTCTGTCCCACTTCAGATGAGGATACAGCTGGTGAGCAAATGAAAAGCAGGCTTATATATGTATGTTTCACTCACAGGTTATATCCTCATCTGAAGTAGAATGGTGTTGTATGTTTCACTCACAGGTTATATCCTCATCTGAAGTAGAATGGTGTTGTATGTTTCACTTACAGGTTATATCCTCATCTGAAGTAGAATGGTGTTGTATGTTTCACTCACAGGTTATATCCTCATCTGAAGTAGAATGGTGTTGTATGTTTCACTCACAGGTTATATCCTCATCTGAAGTAGAATGGTGTTGTATGTTTCACTCACAGGTTATATCCTCATCTGAAGTAGAATGGTGTTGCAGGAGTGCAAATAAATAAAGATCATGTTCTATAAAATAGAGACATTTATTTTTTCCCTATTATGTCTATTTAAGGAATACAAAGTATTTGCAAATTTGCTTCACTTGCTTAAAGGGACATTAAACCCAAATTTTTTTCTTTCATGATTTAGATAGAACATGCAATTTTAAACAACTTTCCAATTAACTTCTATATACTAATTAGCTTCATTCTCTTGATATCCTTTGTTGGAAAGAATATCTAAATATGCTCTGTAGCTGCTGGTTGGTGGCTGCACATAGATGCCTTGTGTGATTGTCTCAGCCATGTGCATTGCTATTTCTTCAAAAAGGATATCTAAAGAATAAAGCAAATTAGATACTAGAAGTAAATTGGAATGTTGTTTAAAATTATATTTTTTATCTGAATCATGAAAAAAACATTTTGGATTTCATGTCCCTTTAAGAAAATATTTGCTTGACCCTTGAAGAATCTGGTTCTATACACTACAAAATAAGTAACATTTAGGCGTCACACCTACATATGGCAAAAATTAGTTCAATCAACTGGCTGAAAAACTTTAGCGCAAACTCACAAAACTACTTACTGATTTAATAAAAACAAGATTCAGATATAATTTTTATTACCATCATAATGCTGATGACTACAATAATATATTTAGACTTCATAGTGAAAAATAATATCTGATATATTATTTATATTAGTTATAAAATTATTGTAATATTTATAAACGGCTGTTATTTTCTAAAAACTGAAAACCTGCGAACAAATTCACTATTTAAAACTAGTCATGCTTAAAAAGAATCAGATATTGCAGATCAGAACCACACATTGCTGGCCATTTATAGACTCACTCTGTTATTATTATTATCAGTTAATTGTAGAATGCCAACAGATTCCGCAGCACTATAAACAAAGGTATGATATGCCAGGTAACATTCAGCTAGATTACGAGTTTGGCGTTATGAGTGAAAAAACATTGTTATGCTTCATAACAATGCTTTTTCCCTAATGCCGCTATTACAAGTCTTGTAGGTATAGCTGTACCGCACACCTTTTGGCAGTCACACAACGTCAGTACCGCACTTTTAAAAAAGCCCTTTTTCAATGGGACTTTCATAGCACCGGTATTACAAGTTTTGCTGTGAGGCCAAAAAGTGAGCGGTACACCCTATACTGACAAGATTCGTACCGCCATCTAAAGTCAGTAGTTATGAGTTCTACGTTACAAAGCTGTAGCATAAAACTCATAACTATAGTGTTACAAAGTACACTAACACCCATAAACTACCTATTAACCCCTAAACCGAGGCCCTCCCACATCGCAAATACAAAAATAAAAATATTAACCCCCTAATCTGCTGCTCCGGACATCGCCACCACTTAAAAAATGTATTAACCCCAATTCCGCCGCTCCCCGACATCGTCCCCACTATAAAAAAATTATTAACCCCTAAATCGCTAACACTTTTAAAATATTATTAACCCCTAATCTGCCGTCCGCCAACACTACCGCTATAATAAACCTATTAACCACTAAACCGCAAGCCCCCCACAACGAAATATACTAAAATAAACTATTAACCCCTAAACCTCTGGCCTCCCACATCACTACATAAATATATTAACCCCTAAACCTAACCCTAACGTAACCCTAAGTCTAACCCTAAACCTAACCCCCCCTAACTCTAAATCTAAATTAAACTTACAATTATTACCTAAATAATTCCTATTTAAAACTAAATACTTACCTGTAAAAAACTAATAGTTATATTGTATCTATCTTAGGTTTTTTTTTTATTTCACAGGTAAGTTTGTATTTATTTTAACTAGGTAGACTAGTTAGAAAATAGTTATTAACTGTTTACTAATTACCTAGCTAAAATAAATAGAAAGTTACCTGTAAAATAAAATCTAACCTGCCTTACACTAACAACTAAGATTACAATAAAATAAAATAAATTAAATTAATAAAATACAATCATCTAAATTACAAAAAAATAAACACTAAATTACACAAAATAAAAAACAAAATGATCAAAAATAAAAACAAATTACTCCTAATCTAATAGCCCTATCAAAATAAAAAAAGTCCACCCAAAATAAAAATAAAAACCTAGCCTCTAAACTGCCAATGGCCCTTAAAAGGGCCTTTTGTGGGGCATTGCCCCAAATAAATCAGCTCTTTTACCTGTTAAAAAAATACAAACAACCAGCCCAACAGTAAAACCCACCACCCACCCAACCAAACCCCCCAAATAAAAACTAAATAAACCTAAGCTAACCATTGCCCTGAAAAGGGCATTTGTATGGGCATTGCCCTTAAAAGGGCATTTAGATCTTTTACATTGACCAAACCCTAATCTAAAAATAAAACCCACCCAATAAAGCCTTAAAAAAAAAAACTAACACTAACCCCCAACGATCAACTTACAGTTTTCGAAGACCGGACAGCCATCATCATCCAGGCAGCATGAAGTTTCCTTTTAAGTGACGTCATCCAAGATGGCGTCCCTTACATTCCGATTGGCTAATAGAATTCTATCAGCCAATAGGAATTAAAGGTGAAAAAATCCTATTGGCTGTTGCAATCAACCAATAGGATTGAGCTTTCATCCTATTGGCTGATCCAATCAGCCAATAGGATTGAGCTCACATT